>NC_056730.1:12388138-12433976 GCF_019279795.1 Protopterus annectens
GCGAAATGAATTAATGTTTGCATATTACTTAATATAAATTTGAATAGAAATGTGATAAGTGTTATAGTTACCAAAATCAAAAGCCCAGTCAGTATTTTTGAAGTAAAATACTCTTTTTTTTACTTGTGCCGAAGTAAATGCTGGCATTTTTTACACATTAATGTGATTTAGTATTGCAAATAAGCATTTAAGGGACTGGTAGCTACTTAAAATAAGAAACAATAAGTGTTCCAAAGTATAGATATTATAAAAGTGTATTTGTTGATGCAGAATAATTGTTTAAGTTAGAGCAAATGTTTGAATATCAGTATAGGTATAATAGGATACATTTGATTGAGAAATGGCTGACTGTGGATGTATTTTTAACATTAATCATCATGTAGGATATATTAAAAGTGTTGATGCTGCTAGAAATGTCTGGACAAGTTATCCTGAAGAAAGGATTTATGTAATTAACAAATGATTTTCCAGAGGAGAATAACTGGGCTAAATTATTAAATGTAATGGCAGTCATAACTTGTACACTATCATATGCAGTGTAATAACTATGACTAATCCATCTGAAAAGTCATTCAAAGAAATTATAGAACTGTTACAGAAACAGTTTAACTGCATCCCACTTGTAAATGAAGATTGTTTTAGGTTTCACAAAATAAATCAACTGAAATGTGGCACCATTTGGGAGTTGTATAGATTATCAAGTTTGGAGAAGGACTTATTTACTAAGAAGAAGCTTTGTGTGTGGCCTATATCATGAAAGCATTGATCAGAAAATAAATCAACTGAAACATTTTTTATTTTATTTTTATTTAACATTTGTTGACCGGGAAAGTCCGACTAGGTTTCACAGATCCTGTTTTCAGCGGAGGCCCGGGGAGAAATGCATGTCTTTAGAATGTGGGAGGAAACTTGAGTATCCGGAGGAAACCCACGCGAATGCAGGGAGAACATGCAAACTCCACACAGAAGGGACGCCGGCCGAGAATCGAACCAGAGAACCTCTTGCTGTGAGGCGACAGCATTAACCGCTGCACCGCTGCGCCGCCCAAGGCACCATTTGGGAGTTGTATAGATTATCAGGTTTGGAGAAGGACTTATTTACTAAGAAGAAGCTTTGTGTGTGGCCTATATCATGAAAGCATTGATCACAAAATAAATCAACTGAAATGTGGCACCATTTGGGAGTTGTATAGATTTTCAACTTTGGAGAAGGACTTATTTAGTAAGAAGAAGCTTTGTGAGTGACCTATATCATGAAAGCATTGATCACAAAATAAATCAACTGAAACGTGGCACCATTTGGGAGTTGTATAGATTTTCAACTTTGGAGAAGGACTTATTTACTAAGAAGAAGCTTTATGTGTGGCCTATATCGTGAAAGCATTGATCACAAAATAAATCAACTGAAACGTGGCACCAATTGGAGGTTGTATAGATTATCAAGTTTGGAGAAGGACTTATTTACCAAGAAGAAGCTTTGTGAGTGGCCTATATCATGAAAGCATTGATCACAAAATAAATCAACTGAAACGTGGCATAATTTGGGAGTTGTATAGATTATCAACTTTGGAGAAGGACTTATTTACTAAGAAGAAGCTTTGTGTGTGGCCTATATTGTGAAAGCATTGATCATAAAATAAATCAACTGAAACGTGGCACCATTTGGGAGTTGTATAGATTATCAAGTTTGGAGAAGGACTTATTTACTAAGAAGAAGCTTTGTGTGTGGCCTATATCGTGAAAGCATTGATCACAAAATAAATCAACTGAAACATAGCACCATTTGGGAGTTGTATAGATTATCAAGTTTGGAGAAGGACTTATTTACTAAGAAGAAGCTTTGTGTGTGGCCTATATCATGAAAGCATTGATCATAAAATAAATCAACTGAAACGTGGCACCATTTGGGAGTTGTATAGATTATCAAGTTTGGAGAAGGACTTATTTACTAAGAAGAAGCTTTGTGTGTGGCCTATATCATGAAAGCATTGATCACAAAATAAATCAACTGAAACGTGGCACCATTTGGGAGTTGTATAGATTATCAAGTTTGGAGAAGGACTTATTTACTAAGAAGAAGCTTTGTGTGTGGCCTATATCGTGAAAGCATTGATCACAAAATAAATCAACTGAAACGTGGCACCATTTGGGAGTTGTATAGATTATCAAGTTTGGAGAAGGACTTATTTACTAAGAAGAAGCTTTGTGTGTGGCCTATATTGTGAAAGCATTGATCACAAAATAAATCAACTGAAACGTGGCACCATTTGGGAGTTGTATAGATTATCAAGTTTCGAGAAGGACTTATTTACTAAGAAGAAGCTTTGTGTATGGCCTATATCGTGAAAGCATTGAAAAGCAGTTATCTAAGGAAGACTGACTCAAAGTGCTGTTATCCAACTTAAAAGATTTTTGAGTAATTCCTTTAAGACACAATCAAGTTTAGGTCCTGCAAACTGTCACACAAAGCAGTTAAATGGTCATTTAAACAACAACACAAGAAAATGCTGTGAAAGGGCCGTATTAAGAGAATGCATATGGACAAGTTGATATTAAGATAATGACCAGCCAATACAGAGTATGAGATGGCAGATGTATAAAATGGCGAATGTAGGAAGTGAAAAAGAGTTTAACAAACACATGGAATGAACAATTTGACTTGAAAAAGTCATTTTTGAAGTGTCAGGAAGTAAACTTTGTACTGAGCAGAATACAGAAACTTCTTTGTATTTATTTTATAGAAGAATATGAAGAACTGATCTCGCTGATGCCATTATATGACTCTAAAATATTAGCAAACATGTCTAGTGGTGAAAGAATAACCACACTGGACAAAAACACTCTTTCAGTGACACATAAAGGTGTAATTTAACAGATGAACCTTTAGTATTATGTGGAAGAGAATAGGTAAAAAGACACAACCTAAACTATCACTTTATTAAGAAGTGAAGTACAGTTTACTAGGGTTGATGAAGAAAGACAAATACCAAGAGAACTTATATAAGTTCTACACAGGCTGTTGGAGAATAGGATTAGTTGAGACAAGTGTGAAATTTTCAGAAATGAAACTGTATATTATGGGCATATAAATGGAAAGAAATGTGCCATGCAAGTTACAAGACATAGTTTAGGTAATATTTCTGGCATGTTTTGCAGATGACTAATGTATCTAGGACTGGCAAATTCCTGTCATAGGTTTATCTGGAATGTTGCAACAGTGCTACTCCCACTAACCCACTAGAGATGTTGCTTCCGTAAATGTGAGTGGAACGGATGGAAGACAATGAAAGCCTCCTCTAAATAGTCAAATTAATGCATGACTATAGAGAAGGTGCTTACCTGCTTCCATCTTTTTCTATCTACTTAGGATGCTTATGTCTTTTATGGAACTGGTGCTTTTCGACTGCAGAATCTCTAGAATGATATATAGACAAACCCATAGTATTATCCTCAGCAATACTGATTGAGCTAAATATGAATATGCCCAGACATACAGAAATGCTACAAGAAGAAGAACTTTTACATTTGTTTTAAGAGTATAGAAACTAATACTTATAGGTAATAAGGAGTATATTAATCATGTTAACCATAATCATGAATCAGTGCCAGTTCCAGTTTCCTAGGAGAGCTCATGCATAAGATTAAATTCAGAGAAATAATGCATTGTGGTGATGCTAGTGAATTAGGTTAATGTCAGTGGTGTAATAGGTAGTGCACTTACCTTTGGTGGAGAAAGCTGTGGGTTCATTTCCCACACCAGATTGGTTGCTGACACTGCAGTGCAGAATAAGAGGGTGCTGCGCTCCTGAGTGTGTTGTCCTTTGGATGAGATTTTAAACCGTGTCCCCATCTGATTGAGTTGGTGGTAGCTTGGATAAGATGTAAAAGATCTCACAACACCTATCAAAATGAGTAGGGTTTTTTTATTGCTAGACATCATTTATATATATATATATATATATATATATATATATATATATATATATATATATATATAAAGTTCACAAAGCTCCCAGCACTCGTAAAATAAAATCCACAGTCAGCATGAAGTAAAAAGTAATTTATTGGACAACCACAGCCCAAACAACACAAACCGGTGGCCGGTTTCACTCACAGCGTCCTCAGTGTGCCTATATATATATATATATATATATATATATATATATATATATATATATATATATATATATATATATATATATATGGGTCTACCTGAGTTAGTCGAAATGCCAGAAGACCGACAAGCGAATCGCGAGGCCCAGAAGATCGACAGTTCAGAAGACCGACGCGACGGATGAAAACACCGACGCCGAGGATGCTGACATGGGAAAAGGCTGTGTAAGTATGCGGTAGTGACGGACGTTTGGGTGCGAGTAAGGTAAGTGTGGATATTGACGGTGTGTGGGGATAGGGGTGGGTTAAGTGAGTTAGGGTCAGTGCGCGGGTTAGGTAAGTGTGTGGTAGTGATTGTGTTTGGGTTAGGGGTTAAGTGAGTTAGGGTTAGGAGCGGGTCAGGTAAGTGTAGTGATTGTGTTTGGGTTAGGGGCGGGTTAAGTGAGTTAGGGTTAGGGAGCGGGTCAGGTAAGTGTGCGGTAGTGATTGTGTTTGGGTTAGGGGTGGGTTAAGTGAGTTAGGGTTAGGGAGCGGGTCAGGTAAGTGTGCGGTAGTAACGGACCTTAGGGTTAGGGTTTGGGTTAGGGTTGTAGATAGTTGTGTATGTGAGGTTTAGTGTGGGTTTGTAGGGATTTTGGTGTGCTTGTGTTGTGTGTGTGGTTTTTGGACAGGGAATGTGTTTTGTTTGTTGATTGTTGTGATTATGGTGTGTGCAGTGTATGAGGTTTCGTGTTTGTGTACCGTCGGTTATTTCGTTGTCGGGCATGTGGGGTTTCGTGTTTTTGCACTGTCGGTTATGTGGTTTCGGTGATTGCGTTGTCGGTCTTCTGGCATGTCGATTATGTCAGGTAGCACCATATATATATATATATATATATATATATATATATATATATATATATATATATATATATGGTTCCCTATCAGAAGCCTGAAACACTATAAGCCTGAAAATCAAAATCCTGAAAACAAAAGCCTGAAAATTCAAAATCCCGAAAACCCAAAATCCTGAAACTCAAAATCATGAAAACACAAAATGGACATACTGATGTCATTGTGGCTTTGCTATTGTTAGCCCTGTGGTGTTAGGTCATGCGTTGGGTTCAGGTAAGTGTGCGGTTGGTTTTATGTTAGGGTTAGGGGCGGTTTAAGTGAGTTAGGGTTAGGGCGCAGGTTAGGCATGTATGCAATAGTGACAAATATTGGGGTTAGGGGCGGTTTAAGTGAGTTAGGGTTAGGGCGCGGGTCAGGTGAGTGTGCGATAGTGATGGACCTTAGGGTTAGGGTTAGGGTCAGGGTCAGTTGGTAGATATTAGTGTCTTTATAGTGACATATTAGCATTATTTGTGTTTTCAGGATTTTGAGTTTCAGGATTTGGGTTTTTAGGCTTTTGAATTTTCAGGCTTTTGGTTTCAGGATTTTGATTTTCAGGCTTATAGTGTTTAAGGCTTCTGATAGGGAACTATATATATATATAGATATATATATATATATATATATCTATATATAACATACATACATATATATATATATATATATATATATATATATATATATATACACACACACACACACACATATATATATATATCTATATATATATATATATATATATATATATATATATATATATATATATATATATGTATATATACAGTACTTATATACCTATTTACAGTATTTACAGTTATTTACAATTATTTACACTTTTCACAATATCACATAGAGATATATTAGCAAACACTTCCTCCCACCCTTTTTTCCACAGCCAAAAACATATTTTTTTCAAAATTTCTGCCAAAGTCCATTTTCCATTGAACTTAACCTCATTCAGGTCTTTCAATTCATAATGTCCATAATACATAAAATAGTATTTTGTCCAATTTTCTCACATAATCTTGTTTTTTCTCACCATTGTAACCATACTCAATATCCATGTTTATTTGATCAACCTTTGTAATACCCTTTAACATTTTATTTTTATATAACTCTTCCCATAGTTTATTCACCCTCACACAAGTCACAAATACATGTTCTGTAGTTTCATATTCACCACAATTAATATATATTCTATTGTTTCTTTTATAAGGCATATTTGCCTTAACAGGCAGATTACTTATTGATTGATAGTCTCCATGGAAATCCTTATATTTATGTATATATAATTGCGGTGGTGGTGCTGCGGTAGCATTGTCGCCTCACAGTATGATAATGTCCTGTTCGATTCTCAGCTAGACCGTCTTCTGTGTGGAGACGTGCATGAATGGGCGTACCTTCGTTGAAGGTTGTGCGTCAGAGCTGGCAACTCGGCATGTAAAAATCTACTGCCAATCATTAGCGGATCGGAGTTCTGCTGTGGAGACCTCTAACTGGGAAAAGCCGAAAGACACAACAAAAATGTATACTTTTATACCATTTATATCTTGTTGTTATTCTTTCTGTTTTATGTCTAAATGTTTCAAATGATCACTCATATAATGTATTCCCATAATATTTGTATACCAGTCTTTTCTATTCTTTCCACTTTCATTCACTTTCAGTTTCCACAATATAATTTTATTTTGATACTCTTTTGCCTCTTCATTCATACAGATTTAAACCTTTTCTTTATTTCTACTTTTTCCCAGAAACATGTGTATTTATAATATATAATACTGTCTGTCAAATTCTTATTTACATTAGAATAAGCTTTCTTAAGTATAAAATCAAAGATGCTGCATGTACTTCTTCTTCTTTCGGCTGCACCCGTTAGGGGTCGCCACAGCAGATCATCTGTTTCCATTTCCTCCTGTCCTCTGCATCTTGCTCGGTCACACCAACCACCTGCATGTCCTCTCTCACCACATCCATAAACCTTATCTTAGGCCTTCCTCTTATCCTGTTACCTGGTAGCTTCATCCTTAGCATCTTTTTCCCAATATACTCTGCATCCCTCCTCAGCACATGTCCAAACCAACGTAATCTTGCCTCTCTGGCTTTGTCTCCAAACCTTCCAACCTGGGCTGACCCTCTAATATACTTATTCCTAATCCTGTCCACCCTCGTCACACCCACTGCAAATCTTAACATCTTTAACTCTGCCACGTCTAGCTCTGACTCCTGCCTTTTTGTCAGTGCCACTGTCTCCAATCCATATAACATAGCTGGTCTCACTACCCTCTTGTTGACCTTCCCTTTCACTCTTACTTGCACTTGTCTGTCACAAATCACTCCTGACACTCTTCTCTACCCACTCCATCCTGCCTGTACTCTCTTCTTCACCTCTCTTCCACACTCACCATTACTCTGAACTGTTGATCCTAAGTATTTAAAGTCATCCACCTTCACCACTTGTACTCCCTGCATCCTCACCATTCCTCTACCTCCCTCTCATTCACACACATATATTCTGTCTTAGTCCTGCTGACCTTCATTCCTCTTCTCTCTAGGGCATATCTCCACCTCTCCAGGGTCTCCTCCACCTGTTCCCTAATCTCACTACAGATCACAGTGTCATCTGCAAACACTTGTCTCAACTATCCTGTCTGATCTTTTCTGTCAACCTGTCCATCACCATTGCAAATAAGAAAGGGCTCAGAGCTGATCCTTGATGTAATCCCACCTCCACCTTAAACTCATCCGTCACTCCCACCACAGACGTCACCACTGTCACACTACCCTTGTACATATCCTGTACCACTCTTACATATTTCTCTGACACTCCTGACTTTCTCATACAATACCACAACTCCTCTCTAGGCACCCTGTCATATGCTTTCTCTAAGTCCACAAAGACACAATGCAACTCCTTCTGACCTTCTCTATACTTCGCCAGCAACATTCTCAGAGCAAACATTGCATCTGTAGTAGTCTTTCCTGGCATGAAACCATACGGCTGATCACTAAACATCATGTCCCTTCTTAGCCTAGCTTCCACTCCTCTTTCCCATAACTTCATGCTGTGACTGATCAATTTAATCCCTCTGTAGTTACTACAGCTCTGCACATCACCCTTATTCTTAAAAATTGGTACCAAAACACTTTTCCTCCATTCCTCAGGCATCCTGTCACTTTCCAAGATTTTATTAAATAATCTAGTTAAAAACTCCACTGCCATTTCACCTAAACACCTCCATGTTTCCACAGGTATGTCATCTGGACCAACAGCCTTTCCATTCTTCATCCTCTTCATAGCTATCCTTACTTCGTCCTTGCTAATCCACTGCACTTCATGATTCACTATCCACACATCATCCAACCTTCTCTCCCTCTCATTCTCTTCAGTCATCAGCCCCTCAAAGTACTTTTTCCATCTGCTCAACACACTCTCCTCACTTGTGAGTACATTTCCCTCATTATCCTTTATCACCTTTACCTGCTGCACATCTTTACTAGCTCGGACCTTCTGTCTAGCCAATCGGTACAGGCCCTTTTCTCCCTCCTTAGTGTCCAACCTTTTATACAACTCTTCATACACCTTATCCTTAGCCTTCACCACCTCTCTCTCTGCCATGCACCTCATCTCCTTATACTCTTTTCTACTTTCTTCATCTCTCTGACAATCTCACTTCTTCTTCGCCAACCTCTTTCTCTGTATACTCTCCTGTACTTCTTCATTCCACCACCAGGTCTTCTTGTCCTCCTTCCTTTTTCCAGATGTCACACAAAGCACCTTTCTAGCCATCTCCCTTACTAGCTCTGCTGTAGTTACCCAGCTGTTCGATAACTCTTCACTGCCACCCAGTGCCTGTCTTAACTCTTCCCTGAACTCCACCTCACATTTACCCTTTTTGAATTTCCACCATTTGATCCTTGGTGCTGCCCTCAGACTCCTCCTCCTCTTCTTGATCACCAATGTCATCCTACAAACCACTATCCTATGCTGCCTAACTACACTTCCCCCTGCCACCACTTTACAGTCTCCAATCTCCTTCAGACTGGCCCTTCTACATAAGATATAATCCACCTGTGTGCATCTAACTCCACTTTTGTATGTCACCCTATGCTCCTCCCTCTTGTTAAACTACGTATTCACCACAGCCATGTCCATCCTTTTCACAAAATCCATTACCATCTGACCTTCTGCATTCCTTTGCTTAAGCCATACCTACCCATCACTTCCCCATCCCCCCTGTTCCCTTCACCAACATGCCCATTGAAATCTGCTCCAATCACCAGTCTCTCACCCTTGGGTACAGTCATCACCACTTCATCCAACTCACTCCAAAATTTTTCTTTCTCATCCATCGCACACCCCACTTGTGGAACATATGCACTAACAACATTCATCATTACACCATCAATTTCCAGCTTCATAAACAGCACTCAATCCAATGATCTTTTCACCTCCAAAACACTCTTAGTATACTGTTCCTTCAGGATAACCCCTACGCCATTTCTCCTCCCATCCACAGCATAATAAAACAAATTGAACCCGCCTCCGATACACCTTGCCTTGCTCCGCTTCCATCTGGTCTCTTGCACACACAATATACCAACCTTACTTTTGTCCGTCATATTAGCTAGCTCTCTCCCTATACCAGTCATACTGCCAACATTCAAAGTTCTGACCCTCACTATCACAGTCCTAGCCTTTACCTGCCTTCAGGCATTCCTTCCCCCTCTTCTCCTCCTTCGGCCAACAGTAGCCCAATTTCTGCCAGCACCCTGTTGGCCAACAGTACTAGTGGCGGTCGTTGTTAACCCAGCCTCGACCGATCTGGTATGTATATCTTTACTGTTGTCCGCATGTATGATTTGGCTAATTTTACACTGGATGCCCTTCCTGACGCAACCCTCCACATTTATCCAGGCTTGGGACCGACACAAAGAAATGCACTGGCTTGT
The DNA here is from genome assembly GCF_019279795.1 of Protopterus annectens. Taxonomy (NCBI): domain Eukaryota; kingdom Metazoa; phylum Chordata; order Ceratodontiformes; family Protopteridae; genus Protopterus; species Protopterus annectens. The sequence goes on from NC_056730.1 coordinate 12,398,078, forward strand.
GCATCCCAGTGGCTGGGTTAAAGATGCTGCATGTACTACTGGATTAATTTAATCTAATCTTCATTGCTCTTACTTCATGTACAAAATTCCACTCTTAATTAGGTTCAGTCTCAATCCCCATATAAAGGAAAAAAACATTAATTCTTTCTCATATTATATTGGCAACATATAGGTATTAGCTATGTATGCTATTTTACCTAACAGGATGGAATTTATTAAATATATTTTCTTCCTGTATGCTAATCTAAATGATTTCCAAAATAGACATATTTCTTTAATTTCTCAGAGCACCTTTTCCCATCGCTTATTCTTATATTCGTCTAATCTAAATACTATTCCTAATTTCTATTGATTTTTCATAAAATTTTATATTTCACATATTTTCATCACATCCAAAACCTTTACTTTTTTCTTCATTTATTTGGAAACCTATCTTTTTTAATAAAATATTTAACTCCTCACTTGTTTCTTTCATTTTTTCTTTATTTCTAGTGATTAATACAATATCATCTGCATACGTATACAGTATAGGCAACTGTATTTCTTCTATCATCCTTATCCTGCAATATCTGGCCTTTTATTGATTTTATTCACTATAACATTCATGCTAGTGCGGTGGTGCAGCGGTAGCGTTGTTGCCTCATAGCAAGAGGTTCTCCCGTTTGATTCTCGGCTGGAGTGCGGGGAGTGCCTTCTGTGTGGAGTCTGCATGTCCCCCCCATGGTTTGTTGGGTGTTCGATAGACATGCGTAAATGGGCATGCCTTCACTGAAGGTTGAACGTCGAGCTAGCACCTCGGCATTTGTGGAAATCTACTGTCAATCATTAGCAGACCGGAGTTCCGCTGTGACGACCCCTAACCGGGAAAAGCCGAAAGACAACAGCAACAACAACATTCACTATAACATTCATGACTAAAGAAAACATGATGCTACTACATGGACATCCCTTTCTTATTTCACATTCCATGTTTATTTTTTCAGTTATCCATCCACTCACATTTATTCTAACATTATTATTTTCATATATTGATTTTGTTATGTGTATTATTTTCCTACTTATATTATAAGCTTCTACAATTCCCATAAAGAATCCTATTGTATTTTGTCAAATGCCATACTTAAATCTCCTATCATGATATTTACTTCCACCTTCTTGTTTATAATATCATCTATTACTTCTTTTATAATCCATAATAAGTCTTGACATCCTTTTCCTTTCTACCAAATATTGTTTGATCAAGTAACTTATCCATTTTATTTGTTAATCTCTTAGTTATTATTCTTATCAGTATTATATAATCAGTATTATTTAAAACTATTGGTCTCCAGTTCATTATATCCTCTTTTTAATTTTGTTTCCATATAAATGTTACTACTCCTCTGCATATTTCTTCATCTAGTATCCCAACTCTAACCATTCAATCAGTACTTCTAAAAATATTACTTTTTTTCCCATATTTCCATTTCATTATACATATGTTATTTAATACCATCTAACCCTGTTGCAGTATTCAACTTAATGTATTTTAATACTTGATTTAACTCTTTCAAACTTATATTTTGTTCCAAACTTTCATTATCTTCTTTATCTAATTTATTAACTTCGTACTTTTGATTTCAATTTGTTTATTTCTTCTTAAATTATTGTTTTGTGCATTCTTTAATAATTCCACATATACCTTCTTGTGTTGTTACTTTCTTTCCTTCTTTATCTTTAACTCCCTTATTAATTTATTATTTTCTTTCAACTTACTTAAATAGGATGCTACTTCTTTTTTTCCCTTGTAAGCAATATTTTTTATTATTTTGTTTATATATTAAATTCTTTATCCTTACCTGATGCATATCAAATTATTCTTTTTCTTTTTCATAGCCTTCTTTATCAGTTTTCTAAACATAACTTGGCTTACTGTATTATATTTTTCCTTTTTCTTTTTTTCTCTTATTTTCAGTGGATTCTAAAAAGCACTCTTTACATTTTTCTTTAAAACACTTTCACCAACTTGTCCAGTTTTCATAAAACATTCTCATATTTATATGATCTTTCTATAATTTAACTGTTTATTTCCTACCTTCTTTCTTTAATTCTTTTTCATTCATTCTTTTTTAATTTATTTACCTATTTTTATATACTCTTCATTTCAGTCTATTTTATCCATATGGCTATATGATCTGAAAATCCTATATGTTTTATTCCTTTTTGTAATATTTGTAAACTATCTGATATCAAAAAATAATAATTTTCAGTTTTTATTCATTTCTTCTGTAAGTCCAATGTATATTATCCCATATATATAATTTACAATATTACATTATTTCATTTACTATTTTAACATCACTATTTTTCTTATCTGTTCTTTAGTTGCAATTAAAGTCTTCCACTATTATTATATTCATATTAACAAATATATAATTAAAGATTTTTTAAACATTGTCTCTCTTTCTTTCTTTATAACATATGCATGTATAGCAATAATTCTATAGACATTTCTATTCCTCCTTACATCTACTACTGTAATAAATCCTAATTCAGTGATAGCAACATTTAATATCTTGATTTTTTACGCACCCTGAGCAAGTGTCTGTTCAGATATTCCCAGTGATAGGCCCATCCCATAACTTTTTGGTTTGCTTCCGTTTTCCTTCTGTTAATAATCTAATATCCTCTAGTACAATAAAATGAGCATTTACTAGTATACACCATTCTAAGATTCCTAGTCTTCTCTTAACATTTTCATACTATTAAATTAACATTTAAAGCTAAGATTTTCATCTTTTAAACAGTAACTAATATGTTATGTTTCTCATCCTTTACCTTTTTTGTTTTCTTTTGTAGCTATATTTTTAAACTTTCCTTTCCTTTCACTCTTTTCCTTATGTCTTTTTTATTTCATGTTTCTATTTGCCAGTTCACATATTCTTCTTTGCTTGTATCCATAGACCCCTCTTCTTTTACTTTCTCTCCTTCTTTTATGTTTATTTCTATATTTGCTGTTTCAATCTGCCCTTCTTGTTCTTTCCCTTTATTTTTTATCATGTTCAACATTTTGTACAGCTTCTTTATCCATACTTTGCACATTTTCTTCACGTTCTAACCATGCATGTCAAGTATTACCAGATTTCTTGCATTTTAAATCACATTTATTTGCATCATGTCCAGTTTTGCCACATATAAAACATTTTTTTTATCACATTCACTAATTAAAGATCAGCTTTTCCACAGAAAAAAATAGACTTTAGGCTGTTCCTATATTATAAAAAAACTCTATTACATTTACATTAATAACACTGGAAATATATATCATATTATCATTTTCCATCTTTAATATGACCCCACATTCCCATCCTCCAGTCCATAAACCTCTTTCATCATAATTTTTCTTAGTATGTATAACATCTTTAAACAAGCACATTAGATGTTCTTTCAATTCTTTAGCTTCAGTATCCATTCTGAATTGTACTATGACTCTTTTTTGTCACTCTGTAAAAAGATTGTAGTACAAAACCTGACCATGGATTATCATTCTTTCTTTTTTATATTTTTTATAAAATTTTCCATGGCCTGCCCAGTTTTAAATATTATGTCACAAAGTGTCTCTTTACTGATAAAAATAAATGCTTTTACCTCTTTTGCAGTAACACCCAGTGGTACAATCACAGAGCCCCATACTTCATACTTGTCTAATGCTTTTTCTTTTTTGCTGCTTACTCATACTGGGAACTTTTTCCTTATTCTTATCTCCTTCACCTCCTCAACTCTTCTTTCTCCCTCCTTCTCTGTGTGCGCATATGATTTTTTATTGACTGCTTTCTCTCCATTTTCATCCTATATTTTTCCATTATATCACCCCACAATGCTACAACTTCACTGTCCAGCTCACTTTGATCCAAAAAATCTTTTAGATAATCATGCCACAGCCCTCCAGATTGAAGGGTTGTAACAATACATCCCTGCTGGCCACCTTCTTCTCCCTCAAACAACTTCTGCTGAAACATATCTTCTGAATCTGCAACTGCTCCATCAATAATGCTCCTCTCCTTCACCTTTGATACAAACGACTTCAATTCTTCCAAATTCCTTAGCTGCCTTTCAAATAAAGGTTCAGGTGTCTCTATATTCAAAATCGCCTTCTTCACTTCTCAATTAACTTTGATTACACCATACTGCTCCCTGTTTCTCCGGGCCACCTACTTGCCTGGAATGGAAACAGGAAGTCAGATGCACCACACACAAAAGCATCGCCCCATGCAACGAGTAGGGGATGTTCCCCAATGCCGTAGACAAATTTCCCCTAGTAGTATAAATTCTACCTTGGATTTCCCCTGAAAAGAGGCTACTAGGCTAGTGGGACTAACCTGGGCAACAAAACGATTAAAAAAAAAAAAAAATTTATATATATATATATATATATATATATATATATATATATATGGGTTTAGGACATATACTCGACTAATCAAATCACCGAAAGTCAAAATCACGAGCACAGAACAACGAAAACGGAAACACTCGAAAACACAGGCAATCGAATATTAGAACACCAAAAACAACAGAATAGCAAATACGTACAGGTAACACACACACAACACAAACACTCCAGAAATAAATACACCAAATACATACACTTAACATAACCCTACGACTAACCCTCCACTAAACCATACATACACTACAACCTATCCACCTACCATAACCCAACCCTAACCCTAAAGTCTGTGACTACCACACACACACCTTACCCGCTCCCTAACCCTAAAGTCCCTATCGCACACACACCTTACCTGCTCCCTAACCCTAAAGTCCCTATTGCACAGTTACCTTAATCCAGTCCGTAACCTCTGCTGCACCTATTTGCCGTTCTGTTCATTTCGATAATCTCATATTTGCTTACCTGTGTTTTCGGTTGTTTCCGTTTTCGGTGTTCTGTGAGCGTGAGATTCACGTTTGGTGATTTGATTATTCGAGTATATGTCCTAGATCCATATATATATATATATATATATATATATATATATATATATATATATATATATATATACACACACATGTAAAACAGCTCCAGTATGATGACAGTGAAGAACCAAAATTTCCATTTGCTTATGGTATAAATATGTGTGAAAGGTACAGTTATGTAAAATGGAAACTAAGAATGCCCGATTAAGATCACAGATGTACAATCTATTAGTAAAATCATGGTCTGGGGCAGTAGTTTGTTGCACACTGGTTTCACTGCCAAATGAAAGCAGATATCTACTAATCCCTGCTGAGTTACAGCCCAGTGTTGGAAATTATCCTTGAGAAACAGTAACTATTTGAAATATTGTGACCTGCTAAAGTGAGTCTTAAAATGTTGAGACTGAATGGCCAAAATATAAAAATTACTTATACTAAGTCCAAGATGCTGTTTCTTAGAATATTCCCTTTTCTCCAAAGTATGGTGATCTCAGAGTTGGAATATAAAAGTTTGGGGGGTGTAGGGGGAGCTTTCCCCCAAAGAAGTTTTCTGGAGAAGAGCGATTTTCAAGATTCATTCTTCTTCGGGTTTTCAGTCTTTTTTAAGGCTTTTTGGCACTCTGTATTTCCAGTACCAACATTTCAATAGGGAGCCATGAGAAACACACGAGAGCAGCAAAGTGAAGTTTCCCATCCAAGATTTCATATCATACCCAGACATTAGCACAGAATTAGAAGATGAAGCCAGAAGATGAAGTGGATGTCAAATGGTCAGAAAGGCACTGCTCTCAGGATACTTACATCCTTGGAAAGGTCATCTGCACCATCGCTGCCCATTCATAATGACACTGTGTGGTGTCTGACAGCTTCACTCCTAATCACAGTGGCTGCAGTCAGACTATCCAGAAGTGATTTGTATAGACTCAATGACAAAAAAAGCAATAATAATAATAATAATAATAGATGAAAAGGAAACCCGTATCTAAGAAGTCCTCTGGGTAAATGACATACTCTGCTACTAACTACAGACACAAATAAGCTCACCTGCTGCATTGTTGAACTGTTTTCATTTCCCTTTTTAGTGAAATATTTGTTAAATTCTGCGTCCTGGTGTAGAGTACATAAAGGTTCTGTTCTCTGATGCCTCTCCTTCACTGGCAGCTTACATTTGCCGAGTTCCACAGTGATGGACTATTTCCTCTATGTGATAGAATTTCTATTCCAGATAACTTTGAGAAGAGCAACATCTACAGCACACTTAGTACACGATGCTTATTTATATAAAACTCAAATGTCACTTTATTTACCTGATCTGAATCCTTCGTTGAGTCAGGGGTTCTGTGCTTGACCAGACTGATTGATTTCAAAAGAGATAAGGGAGGTGTGTCTTGCTTTCCTCCCCTGTCTCAGATACTCCTCTCAAAGGGAGTAGAAATAAATCCTGCCTCATGACTAACACAAACAACTAAAACTTTAATCCAGAAAAGAGCTAAAGCCTGGATGTCCTGTACAAAGAAACAAAGAAAAAGTCTGCCTGTAATGTAACAACTTTGTTGATCTCTCTGCTTTGACATGATGAACAGCAGTGGGCTCAGTGCTGAACTCTGATGCACACCCACTCCCTCTGGGAGCCCCTATGTGAGTCCAAACCCTGTTCATACTTGGGTCGTTAGGTCCTTGTAAGTAGCTTGCACTAATCATACCAGTGTTTCTGGAACTTTGAACAATCACAAAACTTCCCAAATCAACTTTCTTGGAACCTTGTCATACACTTTCTCCAAGTCTAGGAATGGCCATTTGGACTCTTTCCTCCTCTCTAGTGTTTTCTTCACTATCTGTCTCACTGCAGATATCGGGTCAGTTGTGTTGCATGCTTGATACTTTCTATCACTCTGTGTATTATTAGTCACTATACCTCTCAACCTCATAGTGCAAGAAATCTGGACAAAGCCTGACAAAATGGGGGGACAAAGGTCCAAAAATAGAGACAGGTTTTAAATCTTGCTCTTATAAACTTAGAAAGTTGGTACAGTAACAGGGTTTGTATTAACATACATTTTCTGAAGAATTTAAAGTCTTAAACTCAAATGTATGTCGTTATTTGGTGATTTCAATCCTCAGATCATCTCGGGGATTTGAAAGAACACCACAAATTTTATGACAAATAGACCAAAAATATGAGGTAAAAATCTGGACATTCTAAGAAAATCTGTACAGTTGAGGGATATATCAGTCACCCTCTCCAGAACTTTCATGCAGTGTGACAGGAGTTTGCTAGCTCTACACTGACACTAGTATGCTTATTCTCAAGTCATGTGGGATACACCTTTCTCTCCATACCACTGTGAGTAACCACAGGAGCTATTTGAATCATTTGTCCCCTAACTCACCCAGCATCTTCATCATATCTGTTGTGACCTCACTTAAGCCTGCTGTGAAGGCTGCCAGCCTAGCCAGATAGAATTTTATAAATAATTCTATTATTTGTAAATATTAATATAAGACACAGGCTTGTTGTCTTAAATGGAAAAAACTGCTGTTAGATGTGGAACTGAAAAAAATGAAACAACAGTGCTCTCTGCTGACCACATTCATAGGTTCATAGGTTCATAGGTTCATACTAGGCAATCTGCCCTAGGGCATTTATAAGCCTAGCCAGAGTGTGTGTGGCTTTCGCCACCCCTTGGAATGAGAATACTATGCCCGTTTAGGGTTTAGTTTACTGTGCCTCTGTCTAGTAGTGACACAGAGATGACCCCTGGGGTAAACCTACGATCTCCCATCCACGTGTCAAGATTTCTCTTGAAGAGAGTCAGTGAGGGGCTCTGCCTAACATGGACTGGGATTCTGTTCCAGAGTGTAGGAAGCCTCTGGGTTATGAATCTGTCCCTCCAGCACGTCCTTTTTATTTCTGTGTTGAGGTTCAAATCTCTCGCTCTCGTGGCTCTAGTGGATTTGGATTTTCTGAGGTGGAGCATGTCCATTAATTCCGGATTGGACATGGCCTTGTACGTCAGGCATAGATCGCCTCTGAGTAGGCAGTATGCGACTGAATAGAGCTGGAGTTTCTTCAGCCAGGCAGCATATGACATATGTTTGAGACCGTTGATCCTCTTGGTGAGGTACTTTTGGGGTCTTTCTAACTGCTGCAGGTGTTGGGTAAGGTGCATCCCAAATGGGGCATTGTACTCAATTATGGGCCTGATAAGGGAAGAGTATAGGGGCACAATGACCTTTCTTGATCTAGATGTGAATCCTTTCATGATAAGGTGGGTAATATAGAAGGTCTTCCTAACCACCTTGGCAATGTGAGTGTCAAATGAGAGGTTACTGTCAACTTGGGTCCCTAGGTCCCTGATAACTTCTTCCATACTTAATGGATTACCACCTATGTGGTAATTTGTGGGTACTTTGTTTTTCCCAAAGGGTATGACTATACATTTTTTGGCGTTCAGTTTAAGGCCATGGCTCTGGCACCAGTTATCCATTTCTATGAGGCCTTTCTGAAGGATGCTTGTGTCCGCTGGAGTATCAATTATGGTGCCCAGTTTGCAGTCATCTGTGAACTTTGTCAGCCACAATCCTCCTATGTTTGCTTGCACCTCAGAAAAATAAATGCCAAACAAGAGGGGTCCCAAGACCGAGCCCTGTGGGACACCGCTTGTGACTGGCTTAAAGTCTGACATGGCTCCAGCAATTCTGACCTTGTGGGTTCTGTCCTTGAGCCAGTTTGCAACCCATCTTATAACATATGGGTTTACATTTAAGCTGGTGAGCTTGTCTATGATGCCCGAGTGGGGTATTGTGTCGAAGGCCTTTGCAAGATCAAGGTAGGCTGTGTGAACTGCCTTACCCTCATCAATGGCCTTAGTGACTGTTTCAAAAAAGTCGACCAGGTTCAAAAGGCAGGATCTGCCCTTGACAAAGCCGAATTGGGTAGGATCCAGTGTCTGTAGGTCCCCAATGTCTTTGTTTATGAGTTCCATAATGATCCTCTCCTTAGCTTTGCAGACCAGGCTCGTCAAGCTTATGGGGCGGTAATTTCCAGGGTCCGTAGAAGCACCTCCTTTGTGGAGTGGGACCACTGTTGCTGTACGCCATTCTTTGGGTACATATCCTGTAGTAAGGCTAAGATTAAACAGCAGCCTTATGTACGGGTTTAGTTCCTCTTGGAGTTCATGTAGCACACAACCCGGGACACCGTCTGGTCCCATTGATGCTGTGTTTTTAGCTTTGGAGAAGGGCGGCTGTCATCTGGGCATCTGAAATGTCAGGGAGGCTACACTCTTCTGGGATAGATATTTCTCCTTTGGCGGGGGGGGATTTGCACTGAACCTGTCTACCAGTATGTTGGCAATGTCTGTGGGTTCAGTGTATTTTCTGTCATTTTGGACTAACTCTGAGCATATCTGGGAGTTTCCACCCAGGTTTCTAACATAACTATAGAAGGCCTTGTGATTGTCTTTAGTGTCTTTTGCGATTTTTCTCTCAAAGTTGGCCTTGGATGATTTTATGAGTGATCGTAGTTTTTTGCTAGTACTGATCAGAGATGCCTTCCCTTTTGGGGATTTTGCTCTGTCATGTAGTAGCTTCCTCCTCCTGTTGTAAAGCTTGTTAATGGCTGGGGTCCACCAGACAGGACGCCTGCCTTTGGGGGAATGGGTCTTGGTTATATTTGGGATTGCATGATCCATGCATTCTTGAAGGTGTCCATAGAAAGCGTTTATAAAGGATTCAGCGGTGTGGGCTGTGGTTTCCACTGGCCCAGGGGCCTTGAAGGATACCACTTCAGTCTTAAGAAGTGTGAAGTCAGCTTTTGAGAAATTCTTCACTGTGGTCTTTTGTGCTGGGGGTGGGGGCGGGATGTGGATTTCCAGTGAGATTAATTTATGGTTTGATCTCACCAATGATGGGTATACTTCCGGTGTGGAGCATTGTGTCCCCATGTTTGTAATGATCAGGTCTAGTATATTATCTCCTCTTGTGGGAGAAAAACATGTTGTGACCCTTTGATCTAAAGTCGGCAACGGACTGTCTAGATGAAGACATTATTTCTATTGTTTTAACCAAGAGTTAAATTGCTAGATTTAAACATGCAAATGTATTTTTATTGCTCTGCTTTCCGGCCAGCTGTAAGATAACACAAGAAGATGTTAAGAATGTAAATGTAGTTTCTGTTAGCCTGGGAACCCAGGGAAGTGTGAAGAATGATGTAATGCGATCCAGGAATGTGATTTTAAAAACAGAGAGTATCAGAGAGAATTGTGCATTTTTGTCTTGACCATCCAACTCATAGCACTGTCTTGCTCTATATGTAAGTTATCCTAGACTTGTGTTTTCTCTTAGAAATAGCTAGAAACTAGAAAGATTAGACTAAGTGTTTTTATGTGATGTCAGAACTGTACTACTGAATTATTTTAAGTATTTCTCTGTGATCTCTGAACTCTTGACTAGCACTGTGTAGTAATAAGTATTGTCTTGTGTTTTTATTATTTATTATTAAATATTTTAAAACCTTTCAACTGTGGCTGTTTTGTGTAGAAATAATTTAAGCTTTAAAGTATATTGCATATTTATAGTGATTACTGTACCAAGTCACTCTAATAAGCCTTGCCTGTTTAGTTATACTACCAATTGGATAATAATATTGCACAGTAATAATTGGACACCCTTTTAAGGGCCTTTGAGTAGCTGATAAATATTAGTGGGTGGTGGCAAGTGGTACTACCGTATAGTCTGGGGAAAAAGGAGCACAGCTGGAGAACCTGTGCCAGCCTTCCCCAGGAGTGTCTGTGTGGTTGTATAAGCTCTTATCTCAAAGTGTGTGTGTGTCAGCTACTTGGGCAGGGACAAAAAGCACTGGTTGGACAGAGAGGGTGCTGGAGGTTTTAGCTTGCCAACTAGGCTGAGATCTGGATCCTATAGCTCTGCCAGTGGGGAGTCTTAATGGGGACCTGGAGAGCAAGGGAGCAACCAGCCCCGGACTGACTGTGACCTCTGTGTGCTCTTAAGGGAAATTGCACTTTACTGTGTGTATTGGTTATCCTTTACTCCTATATGCGATGCTCCTCACTGGTGTTAGTGGTGAGGATTGAGGCTCCTTGATTGTTGGGCCAGGACACGAGCGTCACATATTAATTGTTTGGCAGTGGTGGGATATCCACCCCACATATTAATTGGTTGGCAAATACTAATTGGGTTGTAGTGGTGTGAGTAGAGTAAATTCATGTTCATAGGTTCATAGGTTCATACTAGGCTATCTGCCCTAGGGCATTTATAAGCCTAGCCAGAGTATGTTTGGCTTTCGCCACCCATTTTAAATGAATTTTGCTATGCCCTTTTTCGAGGTTAGTATACTGTGCCTTTATCTAACAGTGACACAGAAGTCATACCCAGGGTAAACCTATGATCTCCCATCCACTCATCAAGATTCCTCTTGAAGAGAGTCAATGAGGGACTCTGCCTAACCTGGACTGGGATTTTATTCCAGAGTGAAGGGAGCCTCTGGGTTATGAATCTGTCCCTCCAGCATGTCCTATTTATTTCAGTGCTGAGGTTCAAGTCTCTCGAGCATGTAGCTCGATGGGATTTGGATTTTCTGAGGTGCAGCATGTCCATTAATTCCGGGTTGGACTTGGCTTTATACGTCAGGCACAGATCACCTCTGAACAGGTGGAGTAGAGCTGGAGTTTTTTTAACCGGGCAGCATATTGCATCTGTTTGAGCCCTTTGATCCTCTTGGTGAGGTACTTTTGGGGTCTTTCCAGTTGCTGCAGGTGTCTGGTAAGGTACATCCCAAAAGGGGCATTGTACTCAATTATGGGCCTGATGAGGGATGAGTAAAGAGGCACGATGACCTCCCCTGATCTAGATATGAATCCTTTCATGATTAGGTGGGCTATATAAAATGTTTTTCTAACCACTTTGGCCACGTGGTTGCCAAATGAGAGAATGCTATCAACTTGGGTCCCCAGGTCCCTAATTACTTCTTCTGTACTTAATGGATTACCACCTATGTGGTAATTTGTGGGCACTTTGTTTTTGCCAAAGGGGATGACTATACACCTTTTGGCGTTTAGCTTGAGGCCATGGCTCTGGCACCAGTTGTCTGTTTTTATGAGGCCCTTTTGGAGGATGCTTGTGCCAGCTGGAGAGTCGATTATGGTGCCCAGTTTGCAGTCATCTGCAAACTTGGTCAGCCACAGTCCTTCCGTGTTGGCCTGTACCTCCGAGAAATATATACCAAACAAGAGAGGTCCCAGGACTGAGCCTTGTGGGACGCCACTTGTAACTGGTTTGGAGTCTGACATGGCTCCAGCAATTCTAACCATGTGGGTTCTGTCCTTGAGCCAGTTTGCAACCCATCTAGTGACATAGGGGTTTATATTTAAGCTGGTGAGCTTATCTATAATGCCCGAGTGGGGTATTGTATCGAAGGCTTTTGCGAGGTCCAGGTAGGCTGTGTGGACCACCTTCCCCTCATCAATGGCCTTGGTGACCTGTTCAAAGAAATCGACCAGGTTTAAGAGGCAGGATCTGCCCTTAACAAAGCCAAACTGTGTAGGATCCAGTGTCTGTAGGTCCCAAATATCTTTATTTATGAGGTCCATGATGATCCTTTCCATAGCTTTGCAGACCAAGCTAGTCAGGCTTATGGGGCAATAGTTTCCAGGATCCGTTGAGGCACCACCTTTGTGGAGAGGGACCACTGTTGCTGTACGCCACTCTTTGGGTACATATCCTGTAGTAAGGCTGAGATTGAACAGTAGTTTTATGTTTGGGTTTAGCTCTTCTTGGAGTTCATGTAGGATGCAGCCCGGGACACCGTCTGGTCCCATTGATGCTGTGTTTTTTGCTTTGGAGAGGGCGGCTCTTACCTGAGCATCTGAGATGTCAGGGGGCAGCACTCTGCTGGGATAGATATTTGCCCTTTTGGTGGGGAGGGGGGGAGGAGTTTGCACTGAACCTGTCAGCTAGGATGTTGGCAATGTCTGTGGGTTTGATGTATTTTTTGTCATTTTGGACTAATTCTGAGTATATCTGGGAATTCCCACCCAGGTTCCTAACATAACTAAAGAAAGCCTTGTGATTATCCTTAGTGTCCTGTGCAATTTTTCTCTCGAAGCTGGCCTTAGATGATTTTATGAGTGCCCGTAGTTTTTTGCTAATACTGATCAGAGATGCCTTCCCCCTTTTTGGGATTTTGCTCTACCATGTAGCAGCTTCCTCCTTCTATTATATAGTTTGTTTATGGCTGGGGTCCACTAGACAGGATGTCTGCCTTTGGAGGATTGGGTCTTGGTTTAATTTGGGATTGCATGATCCATGCATTCCTGGAGGTGTTCATAGAATGCGTTTATAAAGGATTCTGCGGTCTGGGCCGTATTTTCCACAGGCCCAGGGGCTTTGAAGGATTCCACCTCTTATTTGAGTAGTGCAAAATTGCTTTAGAGAAGTTTTTCACTGTTGTTTTCTGGGCAGGGGGTGGGGTCAGGATGTGAATATCCAGTGAGATTAGTTTATGGTCTGATCTTACCAGTGAGGGATACACTTCTGGTCTTGAACATAAAGTCCCCATGTTGGTGATGATCAGGTCCAGTAAGTTTTCCCCTCTTGTGGGAGTGGCAACAAGTTTTTCCATAGCATTTGAGTTTATAAATTCTAGGAACCTTTGGGCTAGGGTGTTGGAGCTAGAGTAATGCTCCCAGTCTATGTTTGGGTAGTTGAAGTCACCCAATATAATGGTGTTTGGAGAGACCTTCATATTTTCCAGTATTCTCAGGAAGGCCGAGTGGGGTTCCTGGGTTTGGGAGGGTGGTCTGCAGCAGGCTATAAACTGGAAGGCAGTTTTACACACTGTTAGTTGCACATGGATAGTCTCTGATGCTTTGTGCTGTGCCACCAACCAGGAGGTGTGGGTATCTTTGATGAATATTGATACCCCTCCTCCTTTTGTGGTTCGGTCCAAGTTTTGGGGCCGAAAAGCATGGTATGAGGTATAACCTGGTAGTGCTGGAGTGCTCTCGGGAGCCTTGAACCAGGTTTCTGTTACTGCACAGATATCAATGTTCTCCATGCTAAGGAGAGTTTCGAGTGCATGCATCTTGAGGTTTAGACTTCTGGCGTTGAGTAGCATTACTCTTAGTTTCTTATCCCTTGTGATACCTATGGAGGTGGGTTTGTCTTTTGAGCCTTGCCTAAAAAAGGCACTATGAGGGTAGCAAGAACCTTTGCCAATATCCAAAAGCCCAGGGGTGACAGGTGCAAGCCATCCCTAGCGAAGCATCGTGGCTTATCGAGCATATCATCCCAGGCTGACAGGCATTGGATCCCCTTTGAATGACACCAATACTTAAGCCAATTGTTGTAATTGATCATCTTGTCTTCATATTGTGGCATCATTCTTGGTGAGGGTAAGATGCTACTCAAGGTCAGGGTCATACCGGCCTGGGCTACATGCTCAGAGAGCTCCTCTATGTCTGTTTTCATGTAGTCCACAGGGAGGTACATCTCAGGTCATTCACACCTGCATGGACAATGACTGAGTCATATTTGTACTTGCCTTGGAGTGACTTGAGTGCTTGTGTTATGTGGCGGATCCTAGCGCCCGACAGGCAGCTCACCATGACCTTCTCCTTGTTCAGCCTGGTGAGCGGGACGTCAGTGTGCCTGACGATAGAGTCACCTATTACAAGTGTATCAGGTGTGTTGTTTAGCCTTAAGGGCTGTGACTGTTCGGCACACTGGCTTTGTGAGTTATGTGTTGCACGTGTTTTGTTTTGGGGTAGCGGTTGCTTGGGTGTCTGCTTTGGAGGTCTCTGCTGCTTAGGCAGATTTTTATTTAGAGCCTCCGAGTATGTTTTTGTGTGTTTATGTGTTTGGTTGGCTGTCATGGTAGGTCTATGTGAGACTGGAATTGTAGTGAGTGTGGTTTCCTTCTCCTCCTGACTGGTTACGCCAGTACTGAGTTGAGAGAGCTTAGCCTCCAGTTTGGCTATATGGTTGCATCTCTCACATGTGTTGGAATTTGCTGGGAGGAGGAGAGGGTTGTCTGTGTACATGAGGCAGTTGTAACATTGCCTCAAGATTCCCAGATTCACCAGCTGAACTGGACAGGAGATTGACAACTGACCTTTGGACATGCTAGAATAGTATTGGGAATTTCTTTATAATTGACAAAAAGGGCCAATGGGGAACAAGGGACTCAAGGGGAGTTTGTGAGGGTGTAGTGCTTTTAATTTTTTAGTGCTGACTTATATAATTGCTTTAGTGATGTAGCTTGTGTACAGTGAGCTATGAAAGGGTTTTGTACTCTAAATCAGACACGCAGTGAATACTCAGAGTTCAGATCACAATTGTTTTATTTCTTTTGTTAGCTTAGTTAGTTAGGGTGAGCAGGCAGCATGTCAGCAGAGGAGTATGGAAAGCTGACAAGGAGCCTGCTGGTGGAGATCTGCCAGGCTAGGGGATTGGTGCATGGAAACCTGATTAAGGCAGACCTGATTACAGCCTTAGTTACAGCTGCATCAGAAAACAGCAACCAGGAGGACAATCAGACTGGCAGTGGAGATATGATACCCTCAGAGAATGGACAGCTCAACCTTTCTGCAGAGGAATGTAAAAATCCATCTGGAGCTAAAGAGACTTGAGTTGGAGGCCAGGTGTGTGAAAATAAAAGCAACTGAGAGACTGAGGTGTCTAGAGAGTGAGGACAATGAGAAACTGTGATGTTTGCAGGCTGAGGAGAATGAGAAGCTGCTATGCCTGGAAGCTGAAGACAAGGAGAGGCAAAGGCAGCATGAGAAGGAGATACTGATTCTTCGCCAGAGTCATGGAAGTAATGGGGAAGGGAGTAACTGGACCTCAGAAGCACAACAGGTCAGTAAATTTCTTCCGCAGTTTAAAGAGGGTGATAATTTTGATAGTTTCATTCATATGTTTGAGAGGGTATGCAAACAGTATAGTGTTGACCAAAGGCTCTGGGTACGGTTCCTGACCCCCTTACTCCATGGTAAAGCTGTAACTGTGTTGTCTAAAATGTCTGATATTGCATGTTTTGATTATACTGCTATTAAAAAGCATTTGTTATAATTGTTTAAGCTAACACCTGAAATGTATAGGAAAAAGTTTTGTGAGCATAGACGCAAGACAGATGAAAGTGTGTGTGAATGTGTTGCTGAACTGAGCACTTATTTCCATAGGTGGGTGAGTGGATGTCAGGTCACCACTTTTGAGGGGCTGGCAGACCTTTTGGTGAGGGAATAAGCCCTTAGCACTTTGCCTGAGGACATGAGGATCTGGTTAGCTGATAGACAATGTGCTACTTCAGATGAGTTGGGGAAGAAGGTAGACCTATACCTGTCAAGCAGGGCAGCCCTGCACAGGAAGGGGACCCCCAGTACTGCTCGTGAGTCTAAAGGAACCCATGATGCCAACAGAATCTGCCAATAGCAGGGGAAGCCACTAGTCCAGGTACACATCCAAGAGCTAGGATTAATTGTTTTGAATGTAACCAGTGGGGCCGTGTGGCATACAGGTGTCCACAGAGGCAAGGTGGGGAACAAAAGGTGATGGAGCCAGTAAGTGGGAAAGACAAAATACCAATAGTAGGTTGTCTTTAGACAACAGGGGTACCAAACTACTATCCTGCAGATGTCCTGATAGGGAAGGATTTGGATGAGGCAGTACCATGTGCTTATGCAGTTACATGCGGTCAGGCTAGGAGACAAGAATGTGGGTCTGGTAGCCTGGGGGAGACCCAGACAGACTGCATACTTGCAGCCAGGACTGGTGAGGTGGTTACTTTAGGGAGGGAGCTACCCTGTAGCAGTGAGACTGAAGGTGAGCCACAGCTGCTTGGGGGTACTGATGGTCCCTTGGACAGAGTGACTGGAAAGGTAGAGGTGAGTAGGAGTACCCAGGCTGACAGTGAGGCACCACTGTCATAGGATGCCAGACTTCCTGTGGAAGGGGAGCTGGTAAGGGTTACAAGGAGAGAGTTGAGACAGGCTCAGTTCTCAGACCCTACATTGCAAGGTCTGAGGCAGGTAGCTAGGGAGGCACCTAATTCTCAAGGAAAGGGGGAATCTGTATACTGGGACAAAGGGTTACTATACAGAGAGTGGACCCCTGAGGGAGGGCTAGAAGGTGAGAGAGTACAGCAGTTGGTAGTGCCTAGAGCCAACTGTCTGGCACTTCTAGCCATAGCCCATGATATTCCCTTTGCAGGTCATATGGGCATAAAACATACAAAGAGGCGTATTATGCAGAACTTCTATTGGCCTTGAATTTCCCGAGATGTAACAGGGTACTGCATGACCTGTGAGCAGTGCCAAAAGGTAGGCAAGGCAGGAGACAAGCTGAGAGCTCCTTTGATGCCTTTGCCTGTGATTGAGGAGCCATTTCAGAGGGTAGCTATGGATATTGTGGGTCCTCTGAGTACCCCAAGTTCCACAGGGAAAAAGTATATCCTAGTGGTAGTGGATTATGCTACACAATACCCTGAGGCAGTGGCTTTGGCTCCATTGAGGCAGAGAATGTGGCAAATGCTTTGCTAGAGATTTTCAGCAGAGTAGATTCGCAAAAGAAATACTGACTGACAGAGGTGCCAATTTCATGTCAGACCTGCTGGCTTGTCTGTGGAAGTCCTGTGGGGTGAAGCACATGAAGATCACCCCCTACCATCCCCAGACTAATGGTCTTGTTGAGAGGTTAAACTCTATAATCAATTCCATGCTATGGACATTTGCAGATCAGTTTAAGAGGGAGTGGGACAAATATTTGCCACATCTGTTGTTTGCTTACAGAGAAGTTCCTCAGGAATCCACAGCTTTTTCACTCTTTGAGTTGCTGTATAGTCATAGGGTGAGGGGACCTCTAGATTTAATTTGAGATGAGTGGGAAAGTGAGTGCGAGTCTCACAAGGAGTCTGTTGTGGCATATGTCCTAAACCTCAGGACAAGGTTCAGGGAACTCATGGCCTTGGCCCAGGAGAAACTGGCAGAAGCCCAACAACAGAAAAAAGGTATGGTATGACAGGAATGCTCGAGCTACAGAGTATGCTGTGGGGCAGCAGGTAATGGTTCTCATTCCTGTCAGACACAACAAGCTGCAAGCAGCTTGTGAGGGACCCTACATGGTGGTAAGAAAGGTAAGTGATGTTAACTACATAGTGGAACTGCTAGGCAAAAGACAGGGGCACAAATTGTACCATGTTAACATAATGAAACCTTACCATGATAGGAAGGCCCTTGTGCTGAGCATTTGCAGTGGATTGCAGGAAGAGTCTGAGGGAGATTAGGGGACTGATCTCCTTAGTGAGGTTCGGGCTGACACCTCAGTGGAAGGGCTAGCAATGTCCCAGCAGCTATCTTGTACTCAGGTTCGAGAAATTCAAGCAGTGTTGCAGGAATTTGGGGACATGTTCACTGGGAAACCAGGGTGCACCCATCTGGGGCAGCACCAGGTGGATACAGGACCCCAAAGGCCTATTAGGCAGGCCCCTTATAGAGTGAGAGAGTCAAATAGACTCTGAGGGAAGAGGTACAGAAGATGTTGGAACTAGTGGTGATTCAAGAGTCCGACAGTCCCTGGGCCTCCCCAGTGGTGCTGGTGCCAAAGAAGGATGGCAGCACCAGGTTCTGTGTGGACTACAGGAAATTAAATAGTCACACAGAGTCGGATGCTTACCCCATGCCTAGGACAGATGAGGCCCTAGAGCAACTGCATGGGGCTAAGTATCTTACAACCATTGATCTTAGCAAAGGTTACTGGCAGGTGCCCTTGACTCCAAGTGCTAGAGAGAAGTCAGCCTTTGTGACTCCTTTTTGGCTTGTATGAGTTCACAAAGATGTCCTTTAGGATGAAGAATCCCCCAGCAACTTTCCAGAGGCTGGTAGAGTATATCCTAGCAAGAGCAGGGGGGTTTGCCCTTGCTTACCTAGATGATATTGCCATCTATAGCCATTCCTGACCAGAGCACCTTCAGCATGTCAGGGAGGTGCTGGGCAGACTACAGAGGGCAGGGTTAACCATTAAGCCGAGCAAATGTCAGATAAGTATGGTGGAGGTCTCCTACTTAGGACATAGAGTGGGGAGTGGTAAGATAAGGCCAGAACCTGCCAAAGTGGAAGCCATTCAGGCATGGCCTGCACCTGTTACTAAAAAGCAGGTGAGGGCATTTTTAGGGACAGCAGGGTACTACAGAAAGTTGGGCCCCAGTTATAGAACCATAGCTGCTCTCCTCACAGAATTGACAAGGAAGAACAGGCCAGATAAGGTAGTGTGGACCCCAGCATGTAAGCAGGCATTCCAGAAGCTTAAAGAAGCTTTGGCAGGACCCCCTGTGTTAGCCAGTCCTGATTACAGCAAAGAATTTGTTGTGCAGGTGGATGCTTTGAACCATGGCGTGGGGGCTGTACTTAGCCAGATTTCTTCAGAGGTAGAAGAGCACCCAGTGGATTATCTCAGTTGTAGGCTCCAACCCAGGGAGGAATGCTATGCAGCTGTAGAAAATGAATGTCTAGCCATAGTGTGGGAACTGCAGAAACTTCAGCCTTATCTGTATGGGAAGGAAATTCACTGTTATGACAGATCACAACCCCCTAACATGGTTAAACAGAGCCAGCCAGCAAAATGCTAAGTTGCTAAGATGGAGCCTGGGGTTGCAAGCATATGATATGTCAGTGCAGCACTGCAGTGGGAGTAGCAATGCCAATGCAGATGGGTTTTCAAGACAAGGAATGGGGTAAGGTATACTCAGATAGACCTAACCCTCTCAAGCAGTGTTTCTCAAGGGTCACTTGAAAAACTAGCTTGAGTTCACCGGGGGGGGGGGGGGTTGAAATGTGACGGCTGCCAGTCTAGACAGAATTTTATAGATAATTCTATTATTTGTAAATATTAATATAAGACACAGGCTTGTTGTCTTAAATGAAAAAAAACTGCTGTTAGATGTGGAACTGAAAAAATGAAACAACAATACTCTCTGCTGACCACGTAAAACATGTTGTGACCCTTTGATCTAAAGTTGGTTCCGGCCTGTCTAGATGAAGACATTCTTTCTATTGTTTTAACCAAGAGTTAAATTGCTAGATTTAAACATGCAAATGTATTTTTATTGCTCTGCTTTCTGACCAGCTGTAAGATAACTCAAGATGTTAAGAATGTAAATGTAGTTTCTGTTAGCCTGGGAACCCAGGGAAGTGTGAAGAATGATGTAATGCGAACCAGGAATGTGATTTTAAAAACAGAGAGTATCAGAGAGAATTGTGCATTTTTGTCTTGACCATCCAACTCACAGCACTGTCTTGCTCTATATGTAAGTTATCTTAGACTTGTATTTTCTCTTAGATATAGCTAGAAACTAGAAAGATTAGACTAAGTATTTTTCCTGTGATGTCAGAACTGTACTACTGAATTATTTTAAGTATTTCTCTGTGATCTTTGAACTCTTGACTAACACTGTGTAGTAAGACATATTGCCTTGTGTTTTTATTATTTATTATTAAATATTTTAAAACCTTTCAACTGTGGCTGTTTTCTGTAGAGATAATTTAAGCTCTCGATTACATTTCATATTTATAGTGATTACTGTACCAAGTCACTCTAATAAGCCTTGACTGTTTAGTTATACTACCAATTGGATAATAATATTGCACAGTAATAATTGGACACCCTTTTGAAGGCCTTTGAGTAGCTGATAAATATTAGTGGGTGGTGGCAAGTGGTACTACCATATAGTCTGGGAAAAAGAGACACAGCTGGAGAACCTATGCCAGCCTTCAACAGGAGTGTCTGTGTGGTTGTATAAACTCTTATCTTAAAGTGTGTGTGTGTCAGCTACTTGGGCAGGGACATGAAGCACTGGTTGGACAGAGAGGGTCCTGGATGTTTTAACTTGCCCACTAGGCTGAGATCTGGACCCTATGGCTGTGCCAGTGGGGAGTCTTATTGGGGACCTGGAGAGCAAGGGAGTGACCAGCCCTGGACTGACTGTTATCTCTGTGTGCTCTTAAGGGAAATTGCACTTTACTGTGTGTATTGGTTATCCTTTACTCCTATATGAGACACCCCTCACTGGTGTTAGTGGTGAGGATTGAGGCTCCTTGATTGCTGGGTCAGGGCATGGGTATCACACCTGTTGCTTTCCCTGACTTTATTTTCCTTTGTGCTGTTCTTATTTCTTCTAGGGTGAGCTCCTCCTCTTCTTTCATCATAGGTTGTGACTGAGGCAGTTCAGTATCTGTGGGGTTTTCTTCATTCAGAAGATGCTGGAAGTACTCCTAACATTTGTCTTTGATGTCCTGTGGACTAGTGATCTGGTTGTTGCTGCCATCCCTTATGAAGCGTGTCTGATGACTATTTTCTTTATCTTTCTGCCTTTGCCTTGCAACTTGCTAGAGTTTCTTTTTGCCAAATACAGAGTCATTTTCCAGAGGCAAGTAGAGTGCCTCTGAGGTCTTGTTCTTTGTAATTGCTACTGCTCTCTTAGCCTCTTTGTTAGCCAACCAATATTCCTTCTTAGCCTGGTTCATCTTTTCTATCTTCGACTTTTTCCTGCCTCCTTCTTTCTTTTGATGACTTCCTAAACTTCTTCATTCCACCACTAGCTTTCCTTATGAACTCTTTTTCCATACCTGGTTCACCCACATATCTGTTCTGTAGTCCTCACACATTTTGTTTTGAGGTGCTGCCATTTTTCTTCAGCTGCACCATTTCATCTTCTTCCTGAGGTGCATGCGTTTTGCGTATTTCCTAGAACTCTTGTGTTTTCTCACCAGTCAACTTCCAGGTCTTCAGACTAGTCTCCATTGAACTTAAAGCCTTCTCTGAGCACTGCATGCAGCCGATTGTGGCAATTAGTGACTTATGCTATAGGCCAACTGTTTCAGTGGGAATGGATTTGCAATTTCTACCCCAGTGTTCCTTTCTTACTAGAAGGAAGTCTTCCTGAGTTCCATGTTGGCCACTCGTGTATGTGATCTTCTGACTGTCTCTCTTGCTGAACCATGTATTTGCTGCCATCAAACCATTTGTCAGACAGAAGTCTAGAATGGCTCTCCTTTCCCTTCCACATGGACCCAGGCAGTTCTCATGTCCTGATCTGTCTGTTCTGATATGTGCATTCAGGTCCCCTATTAGCAACATTAACTCATGTTGTCCTGCTTTATCTAGTAGGTCCATAGGTCCTGCAACTGCCTTCTGAATAAGTTATTTTTATGACTGTGACAAATTCGCTGTGGGGCGTATGCTGAGATTATTAATACTATCCCATTCTTACCCTGGCATCTGATTACCATGAGTCTGTCATTAATTCTGATTACATCCCTTGCAGGTTTCTTTGAAGCCTATCCCTCACCACAATTCCCACATCATTTCTAGTCTGCCCTCCTCATTAGTAGTAGACTGTGGATCTCATGTCATGTGGCCTTGTTGAGCTGCCCTTCTATATTGTCTCCTGGATGTCCAGACTCCTCCTGATCATCATGTCATTCACTGCCAAGCTATGTACTGTCAATGAATTTATACTGAGTACAGCAATCCTTAGTTAATGTTTGGCAAGTTGACTGGTTTTACATATAGCTTTTGTTCAGCAAAACTACTCCAGATAACTCAAGCTGAGCAACTGGACATCCAGTAGGTTATTGATCAAGGACTGCTGAGCTTTATGGCAGGCACACACTGCTCAGTCTGTTAACATCGGACCCTGGCATAAGTTGGAGTAGATTGGGTCCGATCACCGGCAAATACCAGTAGCCATTTTTATCAATATTAGTTAATGTGACTAAATCACCTAGAGCCAATTTAACACCATTGAGTGTCTAACCCTGATGCGGCATGCAGTCTGTGATCTGTGTTCTCCTATCTAGAGGATACTGTGGACCACAGTTTGATGCTCAGAATGGTTGGTACAACTCTTCCCCCAATAGGCACCACCTACAGTCTGTCCTGTTACCCACAATTCCATTATTGAGCAAGTTTGAAGTGGAAAAAGAGTGTTTTTGGGAGGCAGGAGAAGCCTCAGAGAAACACAGGAAAAACATGTAAATTCCATACAGGCATTGGCCGGAGGTCAGGATCAAAACTTGAACTTTGTGCATTGGAGGTGAAGACCTTAACTATTATGCCAGCTTTGTCTAGTCACTGCAGCCATCCCTTCAAACAAAAAAAAAAAAACAGAACTAGTACCTTACACTCCAAAACTCTAGCCAAAGCAACCATAAAGTTTTCCAGGCTTACACGGATAAGCTCCTGCACCCTGGCAGACCCAAAAATCCAACCCTACCCCCAACCTTTCCCAAGAAGCTATCTCTCCCAGTTTCAACACTTACTTAATCCAGACTGTTACAAACTTGTCTAATAGCAATACTAACCTTTATAGCTGGCTGAACACTGATGTCCACTATAATCCATTTACTCTAAAACCAATCCCCACATCCACAACCAAAACATTTCTAAACAATAGTAAAATTATTTCCTCACTATTCTTCAACCTGTCAAACATTTTTCACATTGTTTCACATGACAAACTGCTCCAACATCTGCAGTGTATGAGTCTGTCACACTCCAGCCTCTAATGGTTCAACAGATTTTTAACCAAGAGACATTAAGCTGTAAAGTAACAATCAGCTCTATCTTTCTTTCTTCCACTCAGTGATGGAGTTCCTAAAGGATGTATCTTAGGACCCCTACTCTTTAATATCTACATAAATGACCTCCACAAAGCCTCCTTTTATGCATCCCTCTTTCATTACACAGATTACTCAACTCTAATAAAGCTGCCAATCTGTTTAAATTTCAGTATTCCATTTAGGAGCTTTTCTTAATTATGTTTCAATTTATATGGCTGTTACTTCATTCCACTTCATATGCTGTACATTTGAACTTCTTGGTGTTTCTCTTACATTATTATATGCATTTAGCATCTTTTCTATGTTCTGCAAGGTCTTCATAAATGTGTCTATTTCTTTTTTTTGGTGGGATTACAATTACGTTTGCTTTATTTCCCAATTCTTTATAAAACCAATGGTCATTAATGAATTGCTTATTTGGTAATTTTCCTTGATATTTATCTGCATTAACATCTAAGTTTTTCTGCATGTACTGATATCTTTAATGTTTTATTTGCAATAGTGTATGATAGATCCTGGTTTGTTTTGCTACTGTGCACTGCTTTTACCACATCTATCTTTCTAAGTATTTTTGTTGATCTGTTCCCTCTTCTATATTCTTCTAACAGTGACGCTTCTTGTCTTAATTGCGTTATAGCTTTCTCTATTCGATGATTATATGGTGGCATTTTATTTCTTCCCTTCCCTTCCTTCATTGCCTGTGGTAAGATTTTGTCTGTTATTAATTTAGCTGCATGGTAATATATCCTATTTACTTTTCTTATATCATCTTTTTTATCTGACTTCTAACATTTTGGGTTTTATTTGCTTTATGTAATCTTTTTCTTTCATTGATCACAATATGTCTCTCCACCTCTATTAAGTCAAGCAGCTCATCCCTTAGATCATTTTCTTCTAAACTAAGAGCATATTCTTTGCTATCTGTTTCCTGTGGACATTCTACAGAAAGTTCCAGAACATCTTCCTGTGACATATCCTCTTCAGATGCATCCTGCATCATCTGCTGCTGCTTTACATGGGAACTCATTGTCCCATAACTCCACAACATTGCCTACATCAGAGTTGCCACTGTTTCCTGTTCCCTTGCTGTACAACTTCAACTGAACTTTTATACCAGTTTCCTACTGAAGGCTCCAAAGCACCATTATGTGACAAGTCCTCAGATTCCTCCTGCTCCACCTGTATCTTCTCAAGTTTGGTGACTCATTGTTCCATCATGCTATGGCATTATCTGTGCTGGATTTTGTACACTAAATCCTTCACTTTGCAGGTGATCCATAGCTTCAGTTTTTATGTGTTTAAATTTTATCTTACTAATTCGCTGTTCTACATTCCCCTTTGTTTTCTTTTTTTTTTACTTTATTTTTTTCTTTCTTTTTTTGTGAAATTTTCCGTACCTGAATGCCTTTATATTTCTCTTCAAATATCTTTACAGCTATTTTTTTTGCATTGATTAGTTTGGCTTTCTCCTTTACATAAACATTGCACCATATCAGATCTTTTTTTCTTTCCCATGTTCATGTTGCTTTTTCATACATTTCAAAAATCTCTGGGTTTTGTTATTCATATTTTTGCACGTCCTGTATCACTTTTTTTCCAAGTGGCCCAAAGTTTCTTCATCTATGTAATGTTTGTCATGGATCTGTTTTATTAATAAAAGCAAATCTGCATCTAAAGCTTTTGACACCTTTTCTTGTACAAGTATTTTCTTTTCTCTAACTTCTCTCAGTCTTTCTGAATATATTCTATCGGAATATTCTGAAGATATGAGAGTTGTATCTTAATTCCATGCATCCATCTACAACACCTTTTGTAGATACAACCTTGCAATTGCAATTACTTGCAATGGTCAAGTAATCCAAGCAAGGCAGGCAGTCTGTTTCCAGTCGAAAATCCAAACAGACTGTCTGCCTTACTTGAATTACTTTCGAATACTGTACAATTATATATTTTCTGTTATTATATTTTGTTTTGTTTTAACTTAAGACGAGTTTAAGTTCACTACTTCTAATACTATTGTCTGAGCTGATTAATATACAGTGATTAACTAGAGATATATAGACTGAAAATCTTCCACACGGAGAAGTTTCTTACACTGTTTTGTTTTTGGACCCACTACACTTGGTTTAGTGGGTTGTTTTGAGACTTCAGGGATACCACGGAGATAACTTGTTAAATGTAATGATTTCAAACATTTTGGTTTTTTATCATTGAATGCATTGAACCTGACACCAGGAACAGTGATGGTGAGAATTTATTACATTTTAAAGAGTATGAATGGCAAACAAGATTGAATGCTGCTTTTACTGACTGACTTAATGATTACATTCAATTTAAACGTGTTCTTAAAAAGCTAAAAATGGTTACACTAAAATGCACATAAGTCATGTGCATTTTAGGTTGACATTAGGTTTTAATAATTATTTTCAATTAGTGTATTTGAAGCTGATTAATATAATGGTTACAACATAGCGATTTTAAAAATATTTATTGTTTATGTGTCATAATATATTCAGATCCCAATGAAGTCTCTTTTTGATGAAAGTGCTTATTCTGAGCCATTAAGGTTTTGGGTGTATTATTGTTCATATGTTCATAGGTATTTACTAGGCTAACAACCACAAGGGCCTTTTTAAGCCTAGCCATGCATCCCAAATCTCTGACAAGTTCTGATACCTTTGATAAGTATAAGCATGGGCCTGGGAGATGAACCATTTACAGTTTACCTGTTTGTATTAGAAACATATTCCCAATCCATTTTTTATGTGTGTTTTATGTTTTCCTTTTTTCAGTGTTATATTAACACCATGGCAGTATGCATAGCCTGTTTTTTATTCTAATTGTACTTTAAGCACTAAGTAAATTATAATATAAAGGATTATGATCAGGTCTTCAGCCATAACCAGCTTATTATATGTTTCAAACATGGATGCCAAGAAGATCACCTTGAGAGCAAAGCGTGAGAGGTGAATGCTTGCATCCATTTTGAGAACACATAGTAAAGGGTTATGTTTTGTGACCTGATCATAATTCGTCATAGTGCATGGAGCTTTACCTGTTTTACTGGTAAAGCAAGTAACACTGTCAAAGAGACAGCAGGCTGAAACAAAGTGCCCTTCTGTTGAACAAGTGGCTTTGAAAGCAGTTCGACAATTTGTTCTGCTTCACCTTCTGTTTGTAAGTAAGGCAACGTGAAGTTCCAATATCCTTTAACAGCTGTCTTAGCTTCTGCTGCTGTTCTTTGCCTGCCAACACTGTCTGCTTTTAGGACCTAGCCTGAAACCCAGTCTTAACAGTGTTTAGGGGTATTTAACAAGCTTTTGTTAAGTACCCCTAAGTACTGTTAAGATCATGTCACACACTAGGGACATAATGAACATGTTTATCTTTTTCCTGATTTCAGAACATAATCTTGGCACTCTATGCACTACAAAACGATTACTTCCTCCTCAAAGAGCTTTATGTCACATTGGAAGGAAAAAATCATACTAGACATTGTGGAAGTGTGTGTGTGTGTGTGTGTGTGTGTGTGTGTGTGTGTGTGTGTGTGTGTGTGTGTGTGTGTGTGTGTGTGTGTGTGTGTGTGTGTGTGTGTGTGTGTGTGTGTGTGTGTGTGTGTGTGTGTGTGTGTGTGTGTGTGTGTGTGTGTAAGATAATTCATGTTTGAAGGCTGAATAGGAACTATTCAAAGTCTCTCAATAAAAACGGTCTATGAGGAAAGTTCTAAACTACAGGAAAAGTCCCTGCCATTAGAAAGATGGCAAGTTAAATGATTAGGATATATTATTTATAGTAGTCCTTAGGCATCTAGATAATCATGCCAACTTACTAATGAGAAATTCCACTATTGCAAAAACCTTACATAAGCTAGTCTTAACTAATGGTATAAAAATAGTACATGATTAAAACAATATAACATCAAAACATAACATTTTGTAGCAATATTGCTGCAGAAATGTGTAAAATAATTGCCATTTATAAAATACACACATGCAGTGTTTCTCAATACTAGTCTTTTCTCGGAAGCATATAAATAAAAACTTATCTAAACATGTATTTTGCATATATTCTTAGCACAAATTGCTCTCAGCATGTCCCAATGTAAATGTAATTAATATTGATTTAAGTAAATTATATGTTAACATTCCAGCATGAAATTAACTCATTAGATGGAATCTTTTTAACAATATAATGACAAATATATCCGAGGCAGCCCAATGAAGCTCATAAGCAGATTCCATCCAGCTAACTGGCTATAAAGTCAATTCATTAAATAAAATGTTTTATGTTACACGCACTGTTATGCTGTTTTATGCATTTTTACATAATAATCCACCTATTTTTTTAGCTGAGAATCCATTAGTCCATTTTACTAACAACAAAGAAATAAAATAGATACTTATTTCTAACTTTTGATACAACATTTGCAATCATAGCGTAAGTGACCCATTTTTTCGATCTGGTATCTAAAGGTTCTCCAATCTAGTCAAAAGTCAAAGAAGTAACTTTTATAATGATTCACACAATTACATTGCAAACTGAAAAATAAGTTTGCTAATAAGTAAATTATTTTTCACTATTACCATGTTTAAAAATAAATAAATAAATCTATAATTAAAGAATCTCTCACTAGTAGCTTACAGATAGCTTTTATTTGTTTGGGATTCATTATTATGGCTTCCTGTAACAATTCTATTTTAATGGTTTTCATTTTTGTAACTAAATCAGAATCACATTTATTGGCCAAGTATGCACACATACAAGAATTCTATTCTGGTTTCAGTAACTCTCCAAGTGCGAATTACATAAATGACATACATGCAACTATTAAAAACAAGACAAAAAAGTAAATATGCATATACGTATACATACATACAAGGTGCAAAGTGCAACTCAGTGCAAGAAATACTGAAATAAATTCTGAAAGAAACAAGTATTAACAATATGTAAACAATACAGCAGAATCCTTGGAGGCTTGGGAAAAAGAATACCCTAGCCTAATAAGCTGAGTTAATCGTTTATGAACTTGATGGCCTATGTAAAAAAAAATGTTCTTATATCTGCTTGTTTTGGTGCGCATTAATCTATAACGCCCGGCTGATGGTAATAGTTCAAAAAGATGGTGGCCTGGATGTGAAGGGGCATTAATCATCTCCCTGCCCTTTTCATGACTCTGGAATAGTACAGGTCCTGTAAGGAGGGCAAACTCGAACCAATGATATTTCAGCAGACCTGATTATTCAATGTAACCTGTTTTTGTCATGATTAGACAGAGATCCAAACCACAGTGTTGTGGATGAGCTAAGAACAGACTCAGTGACTGCTGTATAGAAATGAATCAACAGTTCCTGTGAGAGGTTGAACTTCCTCATCTGTTACAGAAAGTACATTCGCTGTTGTGTCTTTTTTATGATGGACCCTACAATGGTCTCCCACTTCAAGTCCAGGGAGATTATAGATCCCAAAAACTTGAAGGATTCCACAACTGACACAGCAGTATTTACTATAAAGAGGGGGAATAATACTGTAGTACCACTCCTAAAGTCCACAGTCATCTCCACAGTTTTAAGAGTGTTCAGTTCCAGATTATTCTGACTACACCAAAGGGCCAGCTGCTCAATCTCCCATCTGTATGCAGACCCATCACCATTCCTGATGAGCCCAATGATAGTTGTATCATCTGCGTATTTAATAAGTTTGATAGAAGTATCCTTAGAGGTGCAGTCATTAGTGCAGAGGGAGAATAGCAGTGGGGAGAGCACACATACCTGGGGGGCACCTGTATTGATCGTGACCAAGGCTTGGGAGGGTGGCTTAATGGCTAAGGTGTTTGCCTTACAAACACAAGGTACAGGGTTTGAGTCTCATAAGGGATAACTAGCTAGGCTTAAAATGGCTCGCAAGGGCGGTTAGCTTAGTACTAAACTATGAAACTATGAATGCAAATTCCCCCAATTTCACCTGCTGTTTACTATTGGTTAGAAAATTGGTGATCCATTGACAGGTGGAAGAAGGAACAGGAAGCTGGCAGAGTTTCAAGTGAAGAAGTTCTGGAATTACTGAAGTCCATAAACAGAATCCTTGCATATGTCCCTAGGTTGTCAAGATGTTGCAAGATATAGTGCAGGTCCATATTAACTGCATCATCCACTGACCGGTTCTCTTGATAAGCAAACTGAAGGGAGTCCAGTGAGGGAGCTGCAATATCCTTTAAGTGAGCTAACACCAGCCTGTCAAAAGTCTTCATGACCACTGATGTCAAAGCAACAGGTCTGTAGTCATTCAGTCCTTTTATAGTGGATTTTTTAGGCACTGGAATGATTGTGACTTATTGAAACATAAGGGAACTTTACACAGCTCTAATGATTAAAGAACGTGAGTAAAAACCAGGAGCCAGTTGATCAGCATATGTTTTTAAAAAGAAGGGTGAAATCCCATCTGGAGCAGCTGCTTTCATAATTTGCTGTCTTTAAAAAAAATCTAAAAATGTAAAAATAATACAAATCTAAGGGTGTCCCCAAAAATAGCTAACATTATACCTCAAATATACAAAACTGATTGCAAATAGACATCTGTCTGAAATGAGTTTTCATCCTTTGTTACTTTTCTTGGGGGACCCTTCTCAGCTGACCATGAGTGTCCTTCCTTGTTCCTTAGGTCTGCCAAACCTAAGAAAGCTCTCCTGGACTTTCATCAACCCATGTTTGAGGTCATTGAGGAGTATGAAGCCTCTCAGGGCAGCATTATGTATCCTACTGAGGAGTATTATTTTTCTCATCATCAATGCATAAACATGATGTCATGGAGATGAACAGGCAATGGGCACGCTTGTGCATTGTATCACCTCTGCAGTGACTCAGCCAGTGCTTTGACCCCATGAAGACAATGGCCCTCCATATGTCCTTGACCTCTGCTAGTAATCAACCATAAGGTGCACTGTGTGTACACCCCCCCCCCAACACCAGGAAAGGCAGGGTCATCTTCCCTCACCAGTGATTCATCCACCGTAGCTTCTAATCAAACTTGAGTTATCTGGGTCTTTGTTATAATCACCTCTGAGGTCACCATTTCTCAAAGAAAATGAATACACATTTTGGACCAAAAATCAAGTATCTGCATTTATCCTTTCCATGACAGATTTGGACAACAGCACCATTTTTGAAATACATTGATTCAATCTGAGCACATGCATTTCAGACTAAGAAATGGCTTCTGACTACATATGGCAAGTATAGATTATCCACACAAGAACTCAACATTTGTTCACTTACATTTTTTACTTGTTTTGCTTATACAGTCCAGTTTTACATTGAAGCTAAATCTCCTGTTTGTGGAACTATTGCAGTTTTTGTTATATGATAAATAACTTTTCATGGTGCTGCATTAAATTTGAGTCTTGATACTGCAAATCCTAAAAAAATATTAAAATTTAAATGGAAATCAGACAAAACAAAAAAAAAGAGAACTGCAGAACATGGTGTGACAAAGTAAAAGCTGGATTGTAGGGAGAAAATCTATACTGCACCCCCCCACACATCATGGGGAGCATAAACCCTAGATCTCCTCTACTTATATATACATATGTTAACTGAGAATGGTGTAAAGTAATTTCAAACTTAGCATATACTAACTTTACATGCACTAAAAGTTTTTTTATTCTGAAGTTATTCTAAAGAATGTACATAGCCTCTTTATTTTAATAGGAGCCCATTGGATACCACACCATTTCAATCACAGAGTGAAAATGCATTCACAGAGCATTATTTGGGACCACTCTGTTCCCTTGCACACACACGCAGAAACAGATGCACACAGACACACAGGCACATACCAGCACCATTCACACATAAGCTACACACAGACACACACACACACACACACACACACACACACACACGCACGCACGCACGCACGCACGCACGCACACACACACACACACACACACTCACACACACACACACACACACACACACACACACAGTTTTCCTAACCATTTATTTCATCAAAAAACAGAATGTTACAGTTCCATTTCAGGTGAAAATGCTTGTAAATATTATGTAAAGCTGCTGTGACTGACAAAATAATGTCAGTAAAAAGTTGCCCATGTGTGTAGTTTTTTTTTTCTGAAGGTAGATTCCATTTTATCATGCAGTGTTTAAAGGTTCACAAAGCAACAAATTAATAGGTTCTTCATGACTATTTTTGGAGAAATCTCAAACCTTTGCTTATAACATGTAAACAATTGGATGATAATTATTAGTCCAAATGAAATATTCTCAATAAAACATTTGTGATGCATCTCCTTTGAAAACATATTATCACTATACATTGGTCAAAAGAGGAAACAAAGGTAAATGTCATAAATATACCTTTAGTCTGCAGAAATAAACCCCTGCTAAATAAAGGGATGCTTTACATCATTACACAGTCAAGCAATTTCATGCTGAAACCTGTAAGGATTTTCCCTCTGGCATCCATAAGAAGCATACATTGACCAAAGCCTCATTTATTAGTGTATGTGGATCAGGAGCTGAATGCTAGTCTTTGATGGTAGAAAGATTGGAAGGCTGTGGGTTCTATTCCAACAGCAAATGCTTGGTTTTATCTGTCAATAATGATGCCGTAGTGCAATAAAAAATGGAACTACACTCATGAGGTGCCATTCTTCTGATGAGACATTAAATCCAGGTCTTATCTGCTTGAGTTGGCAGTAGCTCAAGTCAATGCAGAAGATCCCATCACATTTATAAAAGAAGAAGAAGAAGAATTTTTCCTGGTGACATGCCCAAATTTCCCTTAGACACTATGAAACCTCCTTTGGCTTCCCTTTAAAGTAAACTGTAACTAGCGTGACTGGACTTGTCAATAAAAATAAATAAAAAAAGTTGTTGGCAATATTAATGCACAGTGAATTTACATATAAGATAACTAGGAACTTCAGTTTCTATGTGAGATGAAGCATTGGGCTGTAGATCTGGAGTTCTGGGTATGGATCTGATCAGCTACGTCTTTGCTTAATCTGTAATCAACACTAACAATTAAATTTTATTGTTCCTTTAGTGTTTTAGGCACAAAAATAAATGAAATTTATTTCTAGCATTCCAAGCAGACCACTACTATCCTGTGAAAACAAGTGCAGTTTGCTAAATGTCTTGCTAGGAAATTAATATCGTTAAAAGATTTTCCTTGCAAAGGTAACAAATGCATATACTGTATGTTGAATCATGATTATTAAAGGAATTCTGTCCATCAATGCCTGGAGACGGTTTAAGTTTAAACTCAATGGTACTGTTTTTCTGTCCTGAGGGTGCTGGGCTACTGTTCAAAAACACTACATTTTGTATGAGTGTTGCTATAAACAACACATGGAACTTGTGATAGTAGATTCTGGTGTGATATGGAGTAAAGGGGATAAAGCAAATAATTTTTCGGGCATTAAACAATGTGCTGTAGGCAAACAAAGGAAATCCATGTGTGACACCCTTCTGAGAAACATATGTGCATAAGCACCAAGGCTTTTGATAGGTAAAATGATTCCTGGTACTCTGAAGAATATGAGTTAAAAAGCTTACTGTGTATGAATTTCCAGACACAATCTACTGTCTGTATCTTTGTTGGCTTGTATGGAAACAGGTGGTTGGACAATAGCTAACAAAATAAAATGTGATTTTATAATCCATCCAGTAAATTGAATTGCTTTTCTCAGACGGGATAAACCACTCATGTTAGTGGTATATCTAGATCGTAAATAAAGCTATATAAGTGACATTAAACTGAGAAGACAGTGTTTGTAACTGCTGTTGCTGAAGTAAGGGAATGATCTTTTACCTATGCCATATAGCTACAAATTGAAAAAAAAAAAGCTGACTGCTTTAAACATATTACTTTTAAAATGTGAAAATAAATGGTTACAAAAGTAAAGCAAGTAGAATGTAGGTAGTCAAGGGGAGATGAACATTGACGGGTTATGTACATTCACTGTAGTATGCAGGTAGTCAAGGGGAGATAAGCATTGACGGGTTATGTACATTCACTGTAGTATGCAGGTAGTCAAGGGGAGATAAGCATTGACGGGTTATGTACATACGCTGTAGTATGCAGGTAGTCAAGAGGACATAAGCATTGACGGGTTATGCACATTCCCTGTAGTATGCAGGTAGTCAAGGGGAGATAAGCATTGAGGGGTTATGTACATTCACTGTAGTATGCAGGTAGTCAAGGGGAGATAAGCATTGACGGGTTATGTACATTCACTGTAGTATGCAGGTAGTCAAGGGGAGATAAGCATTGACGGGTTATGCACATTCCCTGTAGTATGCAGGTAGTCAAGGGGAGATAAGCATTGATGGGTTATGTACATTCACTGTAGTATGCAGGTAGTCAAGGGGAGATAAGCATTTATGGGTTATGTACATTCACTGTAGTATGCAGGTAGTCAAGGGGAGATAAGCATTTATGGGTAATGTACATTCACTGTAGTATGCAGGTAGTCAAGGGGAGATAAGCATTGATGGGTTATGTACATTCAATGTAGTATGCAGGTAGTCAAGGGGAGACAAGCACCAACAGGTTATGTACATTCACTGTAGTATGCAGGTAGTCAAGGGGAGATAAGCATTGACTGGTTATGTGCATTCACTGTAGTATGTAGGTAGTCAAGGGGAGATAAGCATTGATGGGTTATGTACATTCACTGTATTATGCAGGTAGTCAAGGGGAGATAAGCATTGAGGGGTTATGTACATTCACTGTAGTATGCAGGTAGTCAAAGGAGATAAGCATCGATGGGTTATGTACATTCACTGTAGTATGCAGGTAGTCTAGGGGATATAAGAATTAACGGGTTATGTACATTCACTGTAGTATGCAGGTAGTCAAGGGGAGATAAGCATTTATGGGTTATGTACATTCACTGTAGTATGCAGGTAGTCAATTGGAGATAAGCATTGATGGGTTATGTACTTTCACTGTAGTGTGCAGGCAGTCAAGGGGAGATAAGCATTTATGGGTTATGTACATTCACTGTAGTATGCAGGTAGTCAAGGGAGATAAGCATCGATGGGTTATGTACATTCACCGTAGTATGCAGGCAATGAAGGGAGATAAGCATTGACTGGTTATGTACATTCACTTTAGTATGCAGGCAGTCATGGGAGATAAGCATTAACAGGTTATATACATTCACTGTAGTATGCAGGTAGTCAAGGGAGATAAGCATTGATGGGTTATGTACATTCACTGTAGTATACAGGTAGTCAAGGGAAGATAACCATTGATGGGTTATGCACATTCAATGCAGAATGCAGATAGTTAAGGGGAGATAAGCATTTATGGGTTATGTACATTCACTGTAGTATGCAGGTAGTCAAGGGGAGATAAGCATTCATGGGTTATTTACATTCACTGTAGTATGCAGGTAGTCAAGGGGAGATAGGCATTGATGGGTTATGTACATTCACTGTATTATGCAGGTAGCCAAGGAGAGATAAGCATTGAGGGGTTATGTACATTCACTGTAGTATGCAGGTAGTCAAAAGAGATAAGCATTGATGGGTTATGTACATTCACTGTAGTATGCAGGTAGTCAAGAGGAGATAAGCATTAACGGGTTATGTACATTCAGTGTAGTATGCAGGTAGTCAAGGGAGATAAGCATTGATGAGTTATGTACATTCAATGTAGTATGCAGGTAGTCCAGGGGAGATAAGCATTGATGGGTTATGTACATTCACTGTAGTATGCAGGTAGTCAAGGGGAGATAAGCATCGATGGGTTACATACATTCAGTGTAGTATGCAGGCAGTCAAGGGGAGATAAGCATCGACGGGTTATGTACATTCACTGTAGTATGCAGGTAGTCAAGGGGAGATATGCATTGACTGGTATATACATTCACTGTAGTACGCAGGTAGTTAAGGGGAGATAAGCATCGACGTGTTAAGTCCATTCACTGTAGTATGCAGGTAGTCATGGGGAGATAAGCATTGAGGGGTTATGTACATTCACTGAAGTATGCAGGTAGTCAAGGGGAGATATGCATTGACTGGTATATACATTCACTGTAGTACGCAGGTAGTCAAGGGGAGATAAGCATCGACGGGTTAAGTCCATTCACTGTAGTATGCAGGTAGTCATGGGGAGATAAGCATTGAGGGGTTATGTACATTCACTGTAGTATGCAGGTAGTCAAGGGGAGATAAGCATTGACTGGTTATGTACATTCAATGTAGTATGCAGGTAGTCAAGGGGAGATAAGCATTGATGGGTTATGTACATTCACTGTAGTATGCTGGTAGTCAAGAGGAGATAAG
>NC_056730.1:12528319-12595819 GCF_019279795.1 Protopterus annectens
ATTTTCACTTTAGCATGCAGGCAGTCATGGGAGATAAGCATTGACGGGTTATATACATTCACTGTAGTATGCAGTTAGTCAGTGGAGATAAGCATTGACGGGTTATGTACATTCACTGTAGTATGCAGGTAGTCATTAGGAGATAAGCATTGATGGGTTATGCACATTCACTGTAGTATGCAGGTAGTCAAGGGGAGATAAGCATAGATGGGTTATGTACATTCACTGTAGTATGCAGGTAGTCAAGGGTAGATAAGCATTGATGGGTTATGTACATTCACTGTAGTATGCAGGTAGTCAAGGGGAGATAAGCATTGATGGGTTATGTACATTCACTGTAGTATGCAGGTAGTCAAGGGAGATAAGCATTGATGGGTTATGTACATTCACTGTAGTATGCAGGTAGTCAAGGGAGATAAGCATTGACGGGTTATGTACATTCACTGTAGTATGCAGGTAGTCAAGGGAGATAAGCATTGATGGGTTATGTACATTCACTGTAGTATGCAGGTAGTCAAGGGGAGATAAGCATTGATGGGTTATGTACATTCACTGTAGTATGCAGGTAGTCAAGGGAGATAAGCATTGATGGGTTATGTACATTCACTGTAGTATGCAGGTAGTCAAGGGAGATAAGCATTGATGGGTTATGTACATTCACTGTAGTATGCAGGTAGTCAAGGGGAGATAAGCATTGATGGGTTATGTACATTCACTGTAGTATGCAGGTAGTCAAGGGAGATAAGCATTGATGGGTTATATACAGTCACTGTAGTATGCAGGTAGTCAAGGGAGATAAGCATTGATGGGTTATGTACATTCACTGTAGTATGCAGGAAGTCAAGGGAGATAAACATTGATGGGTTTTGTACATTCTCTGTAGTATGCAGGTAGTCAAGGGGAGATAAGCATTGATGGGTTATATACAGTCACTGTAGTATGCAGGTAGTCAAGGGAGATAAGCATTGATGGGTTATGTACATTCACTGTAGTATGCAGGTAGTCAAGGGGAGATAAGCATTGATGGGTTATGTACATTCACTGTAGTATGCAGGTAGTCAAGGGAGATAAGCATTGATTGGTTATTTACATTCACTATAGTATGCAGGTAGTCAAGGGGAGATTAGCAGTGATGGGTTATATACAGTCACTGTAGTATGCAGGTAGTCAAGGGAGATAAGCATTGATGGGTTATGTACATTCACTGTAGTATGCAGGTAGTCAAGGGGAGATAAGCATTGATGGGTTATGTACATTCACTGTAGTATGCAGGTAGTCAAGGGAGATAAGCATTGATGGGTTATGTACATTCACTGTAGTATGCAGGTAGTCAAGGGAGATAAGCATTGATGGGTTATGTACATTCACTGTAGTATGCAGGTAGTCAAGGGGAGATAAGCATTGATGGGTTATGTACATTCACTGTAGTATGCAGGTAGTCAAGAGAGATAAGCATTGTTGGGTTATGTACATTCACTGTAGGATGCAGGTAGTCAAGGGGAGATAAGCATTGATGGGTTATGTGCATTCATTGTAGTATGCAGGTAGTCAAGGGCAGATAAGCATTGACGGGTTATGTACATTCACTGCAGTATGCAGGTAGTCAAGGGTAGATAAGCATTGACGGGTTATGTACATTCACTGTAGTATGCAGGTAGTCAACTGAGATAAGCATTGATGGGTTTTGTACATTCACTGTAGTATGTAGGTAGTCAAGGGGAGATAAGCATTGATGGGTTATGTACATTCACTGTAGTATGCAGGTAGTCAAGAGAGATAAGCATTGTTGGGTTATGTACATTCACTGTAGTATGCAGGTAGTCAAGGGGAGATAAGCATCGACGGGTTATGTAAATTCACTGTTGTATGCAGAAGGTCAAGGGAGATAAGCATTGACGGATTATGTACATTCACTGCAGTATGCAGGTAGTCAAGGTGAGATAAGCATTGAATGGTTATGTACATTCACTGCAGTATGCAGGTAGTCAAGGCGAGATAAGCATCGAATGGTTATGTACATTCACTGTAGTATGCAGGTAGTCAAGGGAGATAAGCATTGACGGGTTATGTACATTCACTGTAGTATGCAGGTAGTCAAGGGGAGATAAGCATTGATGGGTTATGTACATTCACTGTAGTATGCAGGTAGTCAAGAGGAGATAAGCACTGACTGGTTAAGTATATTCACTGTAGTATGCAGGTAGTCAAGGGAGATAAGCATTGACTGGTTATGTACATTCACTGTAGTATGCAGGTAGTCAAGTGGAGATAAGCATTGACGGGTTATGTACATTCACTGTAGTATGCAGGTAGTCAAGGGGAGATAAGCATTGACGGGTTATGTACATTCACTGTAGTATGCAGGTAGTCAAGGGGAGATAAGCATTGACGGGTTATGTACATTCACTGTAGTATGCAGGTAGTCAAGGGGAGATAAGCATTGATGGGTTATGTGCATTCATTGTAGTATGCAGGTAGTCAAGGGCAGATAAGCATTGACGGGTTATGTACATTCACTATAGTATGCATGTAGTGAAGGGAGATAAGCATTGATGGGTGATATACATTCACTGTATTATGCAGGTAGTCAAGGGAGATAAGCATTGATGGGTTATGTACATTCACTGTAGTATGCAGGTAGTCAAGGGAGATAAGCATTGATGGGTTATGTACATTCACTGTAGTATGCAGGTAGTCAAGGGGAGATAAGCATTGATGGGTTATGTACATTCACTGTAGTATGCAGGTAGTCAAGGGAGATAAGCATTGATGGGTTATGTACATTCACTGTAGTATGCAGGTAGTCAAGGGAGATAAGCATTGATGGGTTATGTACATTCACTGTAGTATGCAGGTAGTCAAGGGGAGATAAGCATTGATGGGTTATGTACATTCACTGTAGTATGCAGGTAGTCAAGGGAGATAAGCATTGATGGGTTATGTACATTCACTGTAGAATGCAGGTAGTCAAGGAAGATAAGCATTGATGGGTTATGTACATTCACTGTAGTATGCAGGTAGTCATTGGAGATAAGCATTGATGGGTTATGTACATTCACTGTAGTATGCAGGTAGTCATGAGGAGATAAGCATTGATGGGTTATGTACATTCACTGTAGTATGCAGGTAGTCAAGGGAGATAAGCATTGATGGGTTATATACATTCACTGTAGTATGCAGGTAGTCAAGGGAGATAAGCATTGATGGGTTATGTACATTCACTGTAGTATGCAGGTAGTCAAGGGAGATAAGCATTGATGGGTTATGTACATTCACTGTAGTATGCAGGTAGTCAAGGGAGATAAGCATTGATGGGTTATGTACATTCACTGTAGTATGCAGGTAGTCAAGGGGAGATAAGCATTGATGGGTTATGTACATTCACTGTAGTATGCAGGTAGTCAAGGGGAGATAAGCATTGATGGGTTATGTACATTCACTGTAGTATGCAGGTAGTCAAGGGGAGATAAGCATTGATGGGTTATGTACATTCACTGTAGTATGCAGGTAGTCAAGGGAGATAAGCATTGACTGGTTATGTACATTCACTGTAGTATGCAGGTAGTCAAGGGGAGATAAGCATTGATGGGTTATGTACATTCACTGTAGTATGCAGGTAGTCAAGGGAGATAAGCATTGATGGGTTATGTACATTCACTGTAGTATGCAGGTAGTCAAGGGAGATAAGCATTGATGGGTTATGTACATTCACTGTAGTATGCAGGTAGTCAAGGGGAGATAAGCATTGATGGGTTATGTACATTCACTGTAGTATGCAGGTAGTCAAGGGGAGATAAGCATTGATGGGTTATGTACATTCACTGTAGTATGCAGGTAGTCAAGGGAGATAAGCATTGATGGGTTATGTACATTCACTGTAGTATGCAGGTAGTCAAGGGAGATAAGCATTGACTGGTTATGTACATTCACTGTAGTATGCAGGTAGTCAAGGGAGATAAGCATTGATGGGTTATGTACATTCACTGTAGTATGCAGGTAGTCAAGGGGAGATAAGCATTGATGGGTTATGTACATTCACTGTAGTATGCAGGTAGTCAAGGGAGATAAGCATTGACTGGTTATGTACATTCACTGTAGTATGCAGGTAGTCAAGGGAGATAAGCATTGATGGGTTATGTACATTCACTGTAGTATGCAGGTAGTCAAGGGGAGATAAGCATTGATGGGTTATGTACATTCACTGTAGTATGCAGGTAGTCAAGAGAGATAAGCATTGATGGGTTATGTACATTCACTGTAGTATGCAGGTAGTCAAGGGGAGATAAGCATTGATGGGTTATGTACATTCACTGTAGTATGCAGGTAGTCAAGGGAGATAAGCATTGACTGGTAATGTACATTCACTGTAGTATGCAGGTAGTCAAGGGGAGATAAACGGGTTATGTAAATTCACTGTTGTATGCAGAAGGTCAAGGGAGATATGCATTGACGGATTATGTACATTCACTGCAGTATGCAGGTAGTCAAGGCGAGATAAGCATCGAATGGTTATGTACATTCACTGTAGTATGCAGGTAGTCAAGGGAGATAAGCATTGATGGGTTATGTACATTCACTGTAGTATGCAGGTAGTCAAGGGAGATAAGCATTGACGGGTTATGTACATTCACTGTAGTATGCAGGTAGTCAAGGGGAGATAAGCATTGATGGGTTATGTACATTCACTGTAGTATGCAGGTAGTCAAGGGGAGATAAGCATTGATGGGTTATGTACATTCACTGTAGTATGCAGGTAGTCAAGGGAGATAAGCATTGATGGGTTATGTACATTCACTGTAGTATGCAGGTAGTCAAGGGAGATAAGCATTGATGGGTTATGTACATTCACTGTAGTATGCAGGTAGTCAAGGGAGATAAGCATTGATGGGTTATGTACATTCACTGTAGTATGCAGGTAGTCAAGGGAGATAAGCATTGATGGGTTATGTACATTCACTGTAGTATGCAGGTAGTCAAGGGGAGATAAGCATTGATGGGTTATGTACATTCACTGTAGTATGCAGGTAGTCAAGGGGAGATAAGCATTGACTGGTTATGTACATTCACTGTAGTATGCAGGTAGTCAAGGGGAGATAAGCATTGATGGGTTATGTACATTCACTGTAGTATGCAGGTAGTCAAGGGAGATAAGCATTGATGGGTTATGTACATTCACTGTAGTATGCAGGTAGTCAAGGGAGATAAGCATTGACTGGTTATGTACATTCACTGTAGTATGCAGGTAGTCAAGGGAGATAAGCATTGACTGGTTATGTACATTCACTGTAGTATGCAGGTAGTCAAGGGAGATAAGCATTGATGGGTTATGTACATTCACTGTAGTATGCAGGTAGTCAAGGGGAGATAAGCATTGATGGGTTATGTACATTCACTGTAGTATGCAGGTAGTCAAGGGAGATAAGCATTGATGGGTTATGTACATTCACTGTAGTATGCAGGTAGTCAAGGGAGATAAGCATTGATGGGTTATGTACATTCACTGTAGTATGCAGGTAGTCAAGGGGAGATAAGCATTGACTGGTTATGTACATTCACTGTAGTATGCAGGTAGTCAAGGGAGATAAGCATTGACGGGTTATGTACATTCACTGTAGTATGCAGGTAGTCAAGGGAGATAAGCATTGATGGGTTATGTACATTCACTGTAGTATGCAGGTAGTCAAGGGAGATAAGCATTGATGGGTTATGTACATTCACTGTAGTATGCAGGTAGTCAAGGGGAGATAAGCATTGATGGGTTATGTACATTCACTGTAGTATGCAGGTAGTCAAGGGAGATAAGCATTGATGGGTTATGTACATTCACTGTAGTATGCAGGTAGTCAAGGGGAGATAAGCATTGATGGGTTATGTACATTCACTGTAGTATGCAGGTAGTCAAGGGGAGATAAGCATTGATGGGTTATGTACATTCACTGTAGTATGCAGGTAGTCAAGGGGAGATAAGCATTGATGGGTTATGTACATTCACTGTAGTATGCAGGTAGTCAAGGGGAGATAAGCATTGATGGGTTATGTACATTCACTGTAGTATGCAGGTAGTCAAGGGAGATAAGCATTGATGGGTTATGTACATTCACTGTAGTATGCAGGTAGTCAAGGGAGATAAGCATTGATGGGTTATGTACATTCACTGTAGTATGCAGGTAGTCAAGGGGAGATAAGCATTGATGGGTTATGTACATTCACTGTAGTATGCAGGTAGTCAAGGGAGATAAGCATTGATGGGTTATGTACATTCACTGTAGTATGCAGGTAGTCAAGGGGAGATAAGCATTGATGGGTTATGTACATTCACTGTAGTATGCAGGTAGTCAAGGGGAGATAAGCATTGATGGGTTATGTACATTCACTGTAGTATGCAGGTAGTCAAGGGAGATAAGCATTGATGGGTTATGTACATTCACTGTAGTATGCAGGTAGTCAAGGGGAGATAAGCATTGATGGGTTATGTACATTCACTGTAGTATGCAGGTAGTCAAGGGGAGATAAGCATTGATGGGTTATGTACATTCACTGTAGTATGCAGGTAGTCAAGGGAGATAAGCATTGATGGGTTATGTACATTCACTGTAGTATGCAGGTAGTCAAGGGGAGATAAGCATTGATGGGTTATGTACATTCACTGTAGTATGCAGGTAGTCAAGGGGAGATAAGCATTGATGGGTTATGTACATTCACTGTAGTATGCAGGTAGTCAAGGGAGATAAGCATTGACTGGTTATGTACATTCACTGTAGTATGCAGGTAGTCAAGGGAGATAAGCATTGATGGGTTATGTACATTCACTGTAGTATGCAGGTAGTCAAGGGAGATAAGCATTGATGGGTTATGTACATTCACTGTAGTATGCAGGTAGTCAAGGGGAGATAAGCATTGATGGGTTATGTACATTCACTGTAGTATGCAGGTAGTCAAGGGAGATAAGCATTGATGGGTTATGTACATTCACTGTAGTATGCAGGTAGTCAAGGGAGATAAGCATTGACTGGTTATGTACATTCACTGTAGTATGCAGGTAGTCAAGGGGAGATAAGCATTGATGGGTTATGTACATTCACTGTAGTATGCAGGTAGTCAAGGGAGATAAGCATTGATGGGTTATGTACATTCACTGTAGTATGCAGGTAGTCAAGGGGAGATAAGCATTGATGGGTTATGTACATTCACTGTAGTATGCAGGTAGTCAAGGGAGATAAGCATTGATGGGTTATGTACATTCACTGTAGTATGCAGGTAGTCAAGGGAGATAAGCATTGATGGGTTATGTACATTCACTGTAGTATGCAGGTAGTCAAGGGAGATAAGCATTGATGGGTTATGTACATTCACTGTAGTATGCAGGTAGTCAAGGGAGATAAGCATTGATGGGTTATGTACATTCACTGTAGTATGCAGGTAGTCAAGGGGAGATAAGCATTGATGGGTTATGTACATTCACTGTAGTATGCAGGTAGTCAAGGGGAGATAAGCATTGATGGGTTATGTACATTCACTGTAGTATGCAGGTAGTCAAGGGGAGATAAGCATTGATGGGTTATGTACATTCACTGTAGTATGCAGGTAGTCAAGGGAGATAAGCATTGATGGGTTATGTACATTCACTGTAGTATGCAGGTAGTCAAGGGGAGATAAGCATTGATGGGTTATGTACATTCACTGTAGTATGCAGGTAGTCAAGGGAGATAAGCATTGATGGGTTATGTACATTCACTGTAGTATGCAGGTAGTCAAGGGAGATAAGCATTGATGGGTTATGTACATTCACTGTAGTATGCAGGTAGTCAAGGGGAGATAAGC
Source organism: Protopterus annectens (assembly GCF_019279795.1). Classification (NCBI taxonomy): domain Eukaryota; kingdom Metazoa; phylum Chordata; order Ceratodontiformes; family Protopteridae; genus Protopterus; species Protopterus annectens. The sequence goes on from NC_056730.1 coordinate 12,536,141, forward strand.
ATTGATGGGTTATGTACATTCACTGTAGTATGCAGGTAGTCAAGGGGAGATAAGCATTGATGGGTTATGTACATTCACTGTAGTATGCAGGTAGTCAAGGGAGATAAGCATTGACGGGTTATGTACATTCACTGTAGTATGCAGGTAGTCAAGGGAGATAAGCATTGATGGGTTATGTACATTCACTGTAGTATGCAGGTAGTCAAGGGAGATAAGCATTGATGGCTTATGTACATTCACTGTAGTATGCAGGTACTCAAGGGGAGATAAGCAGTGAAGGGTTATGTACATTCACTGTAGTATGCAGGTAGTCAAGGGACATAAGCATTGATGGGTTATGTACATTCACTGTAGTACGCAGGTAGTCAAGGGAGATAAGCATTGATGGGTTATGTACATTCACTGTAGTATGCAGGTAGTCAAAAGGAGATAAGCATTGATGGGTTATGTACATTCACTGTAGTATGCAGGTAGTCAAGGGAGATAAGCATTGATGGGTTATGTACATTCACTGTAGTATGCAGGTAGTCAAGGGAGATAAGCATTGATGGGTTATGTACATTCACTGTAGTATGCAGGTAGTCAAGGGGAGATAAGCATTGATGGGTTATGTACATTCACTGTAGTATGCAGGTAGTCAAGGGAGATAAGCATTGATGGGTTATGTACATTCACTGTAGTATGCAGGTAGTCAAGGGGAGATAAGCATTGATGGGTTATGTACATTCACTGTAGTATGCAGGTAGTCAAGGGAGATAAGCATTGATGGGTTATGTACATTCACTGTAGTATGCAGGTAGTCAAGGGGAGATAAGCATTGATGGGTTATGTACATTCACTGTAGTATGCAGGTAGTCAAGGGAAGATAAGCATTGATGGGTTATGTACATTCACTGTAGTATGCAGGTAGTGAAGGGAGATAAGCATTGATGGGTTATGTACATTCACTGTATTATGCAGGTAGTCAAGGCAGAAGAGCATTGATGGGTTATGTACATTCTCTGTAGTATGCAGGTAGTCAAGGGAGATAAGCATTGATGGGTTATGTACATTCACTGTAGTATGCAGGTAGTCAAGGGGAGATAAGCATTGATGGGTTATGTACATTCACTGTAGTATGCAGGTAGTCAAGGGGAGATAAGCATTGATGGGTTATGTACATTCACTGTAGTATGCAGGTAGTCAAGGGAGATAAGCATCGATGGGTTATGTACATTCACTGTAGTATGCAGGTAGTCAAGGGAGATAAGCATTGATGGGTTATGTACATTCACTGTAGTATGCAGGTAGTCAAGGGAGATAAGCATTGATGGGTTATGTACATTCACTGTAGTATGCAGGTAGTCAAGGGAGATAAGCATTGATGGGTTATGTACATTCACTGTAGTATGCAGGTAGTCAAGGGGAGATAAGCATTGACGGGTTATGTACATTCACTGTAGTATGCAGGTAGTCAAGGGGAGATAAGCATCGACGGGTTATGTACATACACTGTAGTATGCAGGTAGTCAAGGGGAGATAAGCATCGATGGGTTATGTGCATTCACTGTAGTATGCAGAAGGTCAAGGGAGATAAGCATTGATGGGTTATGTACATTGACTGTAGTATGCAGGTAGTCAAGGGAGATAAGCATTGACGGGTTATGTACATTCACTGTAGTATGCAGGTAGTCAAGGGGAGATAAGCATTGATGGGTTATGTACATTCACTGTAGTATGCAGGTAGTCAAGGGAGATAAGCATTGATGGGTTATGTACATTCACTGTAGTATGCAGGTAGTCAAGGGGAGATAAGCATTGATGGGTTATGTACATTCACTGTAGTATGCAGGTAGTCAAGGGAGATAAGCATCGATGGGTTATGTACATTCACTGTAGTATGCAGGTAGTCAAGGGAGATAAGCATTGATGGGTTATGTACATTCACTGTAGTATGCAGGTAGTCAAGGGAGATAAGCATTGATGGGTTATGTACATTCACTGTAGTATGCAGGTAGTCAAGGGAGATAAGCATTGATGGGTTATGTACATTCACTGTAGTATGCAGGTAGTCAAGGGGAGATAAGCATTGATGGGTTATGTACATTCACTGTAGTATGCAGGCAGTCATGGGATATAAGCATTGACGGGTTATAAACATTCACTGTAGTATGCAGTTAGTCAATGGAGATAAGCATTAACGGGTTATGTACATTCACTGTAGTATGCAGGTTGTCAAGGGAGATAAGCATTGATGGGTTATGTACATTCACTGTAGTATGCAGGTAGTCAAGGGAGAGAAGCATTGATGGGTTATGTACATTCACTGTAGTATGCAGGTAGTCAAGGGAGATAAGCATTGATGGGTTATGTACATTCACTGTAGTATGCAGGTAGTCAAGGGGAGATAAGCATTGATGGGTTATGTACATTCACTGTAGTATGCAGGTAGTCAAGGGAGATAAGCATTGATGGGTTATGTACATTCACTGTAGTATGCAGGTAGTCAAGGGGAGATAAGCATTGATGAGTTATGTACATTCACTGTAGTATGCAGGTAGTCAAGAGAGATAAGCATTGTTGGGTTATGTACATTCACTGTAGTATGCAGGTAGTCAAAAGAGATAAGCATTGACTGGTTATGTACATTCACTGCAGTATGCAGGTAGTCAAGAGGAGATAAGCATTGATGGGTTATGTACATTCACTGTAGTATGCAGGTAGTCAAGGGAGATAAGCATTGATGGCTTATGTATATTCACTGTAGTATGCAGGAAGTCAAGGGAGATAAACATTGATGGGTTTTGTACATTCACTGTAGTATGCAGGTAGTCAAGGGAGATAAGCATCGACGGGTTATGTACATTCACTGTAGTATGCAGGTAGTCAAGGGAGATAAGCATTGATGGGTTATGTACATTCACTGTAGTATGCAGGTAGTCAAGGGAGATAAGCATTGATGGGTTATGTACATTCACTGTAGTATGCAGGTAGTCAAGGGAGATAAGCATTGATGGGTTATGTACATTCACTGTAGTATGCAGGTAGTCAAGGGGAGATAAGCATTGATGGGTTATGTACATTCACTGTAGTATGCAGGTAGTCAAGGGGAGATAAGCATTGATGGGTTATGTACATTCACTGTAGTATGCAGGTAGTCAAGGGAGATAAGCATCGACGGGTTATGTACATTCACTGTAGTATGCAGGTAGTCAAGGGAGATAAGCATTGATGGGTTATGTACATTCACTGTAGTATGCAGGTAGTCAAGGGAGATAAGCATTGATGGGTTATGTACATTCACTGTAGTATGCAGGTAGTCAAGGGAGATAAGCATTGATGGGTTATGTACATTCACTGTAGTATGCAGGTAGTCAAGTGGAGATAAGCATTGATGAGTTATGTACATTCACTGTAGTATGCAGGTAGTCAAGAGAGATAAGCATTGTTGGGTTATGTACATTCACTGTAGTATGCAGGTAGTCAAGAGAGATAAGCATTGACTGGTTATGTACATTCACTGCAGTATGCAGGTAGTCAAGGGAGATAAGCATTGATGGGTTATGTACATTCACTGTAGTATGCAGGTAGTCAAGGGAGATAAGCATTGATGGGTTATGTACATTCACTGTAGTATGCAGGTAGTCAAGAGGAGATAAGCATTGATGGGTTATGTACATTCACTGTAGTATGCAGGTAGTCAAGGGGAGATAAGCATTGATGGGTTATGTACATTCACTGTAGTATGCAGGTAGTCAAGCGGAGATAAGCATTGATGGGTTATGTACATTCACTGTAGTATGCAGGTAGTCAAGGGAGATAAGCATTGATGGGTTATGTATATTCACTGTAGTATGCAGGTGGTCAAGCAGAGATAAGCATTGATGGGTTATGGGTTAAGTACATTGACTGTAGTATGCAGGTAGTCAAGGGAGATAAGCATTGATGGGTTATGTACATTCACTGTAGTATGCAGGTAGTCAAGGGGAGATAAGCATTGATGGGTTATGTACATTCACTGTAGTATGCAGGTAGTCAAGGGAGATAAGCATTGATGGGTTATGTACATTCACTGTAGTATGCAGGTAGTCAAGGGAGATAAGCATTGATGGGTTATGTACATTCACTGTAGTATGCAGGTAGTCAAGGGGAGATAAGCATTGATGGGTTATGTACATTCACTGTAGTATGCAGGTAGTCAAGGGAGATAAGCATTGACTGGTTATGTACATTCACTGTAGTATGCAGGTAGTCAAGGGAGGTAAGCATCGACGGGTTATGTACATTCACTGTAGTATGCAGGTAGTCAAGGGAGATAAGCATTGATGGGTTATGTACATTCACTGTAGTATGCAGGTAGTCAAGGGAGATAAGCATTGACGGGTTATGTACATTCACATTAGTATGCAGGTAGTCAAGTGAGATAAGCATTGATGGGTTATGTACTCTCACTGTAGTATGCAGGTAGTCAAGGGAGATAAGCATTGATGGGTTATGTACATTCACTGTAGTATGCAGGTAGTCAAGGGGAGATAAGCATTGATGGGTTATGTACATTCACTGTAGTATGCAGGTAGTCAAGGGAAGATAAGCATTGGTGGGTTATGTACATTCACTGTAGTATGCAGGTAGTCAAGGGAGATAAGCATTGATGGGTTATGTACATTCACTGTAGTATGCAGGTAGTCAAGGGGAGATAAGCATTGATGGGTTATGTACATTCACTGTAGTATGCAGGTAGTCAAGGGAGATAAGCATTGATGGGTTATATACATTCACTGTAGTATGCAGGTAGTCAAGGGAGATAAGCATTGATGGGTTATGTACATTCACTGTAGTATGCAGGTAGTCAAGGGAGATAAGCATTGATGGGTTATGTACATTCACTGTAGTATGCAGGTAGTCAAGGGAGATAAGCATTGATGGGTTATGTACATTCACTGTAGTATGCAGGTAGTCAAGGGAGATAAGCATTGATGGGTTATGTACATTCACTGTAGTATGCAGGTAGTCAAGGGAGATAAGCATTGATGGGTTATGTACATTCACTGTAGTATGCAGGTAGTCAAGGGGAGATAAGCATTGACGGGTTATGTACATTCACTGTAGTATGCAGGTAGTCAAGGGAGATAAGCATTGATGGGTTATGTACATTCACTGTAGTATGCAGGTAGTCAAGGGAGATAAGCATTGATGGGTTATGTACATTCACTGTAGTATGCAGGTAGTCAAGGAGATAAGCATTGATGGGTTATGTACATTCACTGTAGTATGCAGGTAGTCAAGGGAGATAAGCATTGACGGGTTATGTACATTCACTGTAGTATGCAGGTAGTCAAGGGAGATAAGCATTGATGGGTTATGTACATTCACTGTAGTATGCAGGTAGTCAAGGGAGATAAGCATTGATGGGTTATGTACATTCACTGTAGTATGCAGGTAGTCAAGGGAGATAAGCATTGACGGGTTATGTACATTCACTGTAGTATGCAGGTAGTCAAGGGAGATAAGCATTGACGGGTTATGTACATTCACTGTAGTATGCAGGTAGTCAAGGGGAGATAAGCATTGACGGGTTATGTACATTCACTGTAGTATGCAGGTAGTCAAGGGGAGATAAGCATTGATGGGTTATGTACATTCACTGTAGTATGCAGGTAGTCAAGGGGAGATAAGCATCGACGGGTTATGTACATTCACTGTAGTATGCAGGTAGTCAAGGGAGATAAGCATTGATGGGTTATGTACATTCACTGTAGTATGCAGGTAGTCAAGGGGAGATAAGCATTGATGGGTTATGTACATTCACTGTAACAACTGTTGTTTTAAAATAAGTTGCTCTAAGTACAATGATCTTCCTTGATGGATCCTGTGTTGGATAATAATTCTCAGTTCATCACTACACAAGTCTTAAGGTGATGTAAAGCTAGCAGGGATTGTTTTTTCCTTAAGAGACCAAGAAAAAATACAAAAATTTTTAGATTATCTACATCATCATCATCATGATCATCATCAACTCCCTTTTTCCATTTATACATGGGGTCCTGGTATTGTGTCAATGTCAGTCTCCTACCTTCTTCAACACTCATGCCTGACTGCTGCAGGTCTTCTCTTACGCAATCCACCCATCTCTTTGCTGTATGCCCTCTTTTTCTCTTACCTTCTTCCTGTTTGTCCCAAATCTTTTTTTACCAGATTTTCCACTGCTTTCCTGCATATATACCACCACAATCTGTTTACTTTGACCCTTTCTGCAATTGGAGCTACTTTGGCTTCTGCTCTTATGTCCTCATTTCTACGTCTCTCTCACAGTGTGCATCCCACCACTCATCTCAGGCACTTCATTTGGATCACCTCTACCTTCCTCAACTGCTCTGCCTTCATTGTTCAGGTTTCTGTACCATACAGTAGTACTGGTCACACCACTGTTTTATATACCTTACTTTTCACTTTATTGACATTCTTCTGTCATACCCTACCGCTGACCTTCTGAGCAATTTGCTGTGGCCCCTCTGATTCTAGCTTTGACGTCCTTGTTCAGACATCCTTTCTCCTCAAACACCCCTCCCAGATACCTGAAGCTGTTACCTGTTTCGGCAATGCCATGTTGTCTGGATACAGCAGCTTTCTTAATCTGTTCTTACCAACCTGTTAGCTAATGTAGTCTATCCCCATTAAGAACAGCAGTGGGCTAAGAGCTGAACTTAGATGTACATCTGCTCCTACTGGGAACCTCACTGTGAGTCCGGGCTCTGTTCATGCTTCTATGATTGGGTCCTTGTACATAACCAGAACTAGTTCTATCAATGTTTCTTGCACTTTGAGCCATTGAAGGACTGCCCAAATCAGCTTTCTTGGTAGTTGTCATATGTTTTCTGCATGTCCTGGAATGGCCAGTTGGATTCTTTCCTCATCTCTATCTTCTTTTGAACTATCTGTATCACTACAAACATTGAGTCAGTTGTACTGCATCATTATCTGAATCTAAACTGCTCATCTTCCATCCTGCTTTCAAGTTCTCTGCATATTTGTTTATCAATCATCCTCACCAGAACGTTCATGCAATGTGATAGGAGTTTGATACCTCTATACTGCCCACGGTGGCCAGAGTGCACACTGACACTATAATGTTTATTCTCCAGTGATATTTCTTTCTCTCTCTATACTGCTATGCGTACTCACAGGAGCCATTTCTCCCCAAACTCACCCAACATGGTGAACATAACTGCTATGATGTCATCTAAGCCTGCTGCTCTCCCTGACTTCATTTTCCTTAGTGCTGTTCTTACTTCTGTGGTGGGCTCCTCTTCTTCTTTCATCATAGCCTGTGTCTGGGGTGTTCCTATTAGGACATCGAATACGTATTCTGTCGAATGCGTAAATGTCGAACACCAAACAGCAAACAGGCAAAACATTGAAGCGGCTTTACAGCAAATTCTTTCCCTGGGAAAGAAGTTGCTTTTCCGCTTCAGTGTTTTGCTGTGTTCTGCACTGCAGTGCAGTCTTGGAGTTGGTATATTTAAGTAGGGGGGTGCGGGTGACACAGCCCCCACATTGGGGGTGGGTGGGGGCAAAGCCCCCCACATAAAACAATGTTCCCAGCTGTTTACTTTTCTTTTTATTTATGTTGGAACAGTGATTTCTTTCCCTAGGAAAGAAATCGCTGTTCTGAGCTTTTGACAGTTTCAGCTTTCACTGACATAGGGTCAATTAATCCTCGTTCGCTGTTTTCAGCATTTGATGATCTAATATAGACCCGTGTCTGGGATAGTACAGATTCTGTGGGGTTTTCCTCATTCAGTAGCTGCTAGAAGTACTCCTTCTATCAACCTTTGATGCGCTGTGCACTGGTGACAGGTTATTGCTGGCATCCCTTATGAAGGGTGTCTGTCTTCTTTAGCTTTCTGTGCTTGTCTTGTAACCTGATAGAGTTCCTTTGTGCCATCTGTTGAGTCACTTTACAGGAGTTGGTAGAGTTTTTCTGATGTCTTATTCTTTGCTATTAAAACTGCTCTTCTAGCTTCTAGTTAGCCAACCAGTATTCCATCTTAGTCTGGTCCATCTTTTCTATTTTTCAGTTTCTCCTGCACCTCTTCTTTCTTTTGATGACTCCCTGGACTTCTGCATTCCACCACAACTTACCTTCTGTACCTTATTTCCATACCTGGCTCAGCTGCATATCTGTTCTATAGTCCTCGCACATGCTGTTTTGAGGTGCTGCGATTCTTCTTCAACTCCACCAACTTCCTCTTCCTCTTCTTTCTGAGGTGCTTGAGCCCTGAGGATTTCCTTCCCTGAGCTCTTCTTTCTGTGCAGTCATCTTCCAGGTCTTCAGACTAGTCCCTGTTGACATTTGAGCCTTCTCTAAGCACTACTTGCAGCTGATTTGTGGCAACCAGTGGTTAATGCTTTAGGCTGACTAATTCAATGGGGATAACTTAGCAATCGCTGATTCTAACCCATTACCCCTTACTTACTAATAGGACATCTACTTGAGTTGCATGTTGGCCACTCTTGTATGTAATCTTGTGAATGTCACTCTTGGTGAACTTTATATTGGTTACCACTTCTAGAAGCCTAAAATGACCTCTCCTTCTTTATTCTTGTTGCTCCAACCATGTGGACCCAGGCGCCCTCACATTCTGTTGTGTCGGTCTGATATGTTCATTCAGATCCCTCACTATAAACACTAACTCGTGTTGTCCTGCTTTTTCTGGCAAGACCTGGAACTGGTGCTTGATTGCTCTCTTTGTCTTGCTATCACAACCCTGCTGTGGGGCATTGGCTGAAATTATAAATAGTGCCCTATCATTACACTGGAGTTTGATTGCTTAGAATCTGTCACTAATTCTAATGATGTCCCTCACTGTTGTCTGAAGCCTCTCCCTTACCACAATTCCATCACCATTTCTAGTCTCTTACCCCTGAGTAGTTGACTCTGGATGTCATGCCTAGTGGTTTTGCTACATTGTCCTTGGATCTTGTCTCCTGGATAAACAGGATGCCCATTCTCCTTCTAACCATCATGTTATCGACTTCCAAGTTGCAGCCTGTCAGTAAACTTATATTAAGTGTAGCAATCCTTAGTTCATGTTTAGCATATTGATTGGTTTTACATCCAGCTTTAGGTCAACAGAGCTATCCCATGTAACACTAGCTGGTCAGCTGGACACTGGCTGGCCAGTAGCTTATTAACCCAGGGCTGCTGAGCTTTATGGTGGGCAAATGGATTTGGCAAGGGAGGTAGATTTGGCATAACAGTTAAGGTCTTCACTTTATAGACAATGTACAAGGTTTGATTCTTACTTCAGGCTATTGGCAGGGCTTAAAATGGTCCTTCAGGAAAGTTAGTCTAGTTTCAGCTATGATCCTTTATGAATCTATGAGCACAATGGCCTCCCACTGTTAGCATGAGACCCTGAGGTTAGTCAGGTCCTCACCTCACTTATCACCAGCAAATACCCATGCCCATTTTTGCAGAGATTAGTCAACCTGAGCCAATCACCTAGAGACTCTTTTAACATAATAGTGCTCAGTCTGTGATCAGTTTTCTTCTATCTAGAGGATACTGTGCACTACACTTTATGACCAAAGCAGTTAGTCTATATAACTCTAAGCAGTTAGTCTATATAACTCTAAGCAGTTAGTCTATATAACTATTCCCTTGATAGACACCATCTAGAGTCTGTACTGCTTCCAAGAACTCTATTTGTGAGTTAGTTTGAAGTGCTTTGGGGAGGTGAGAAGGACCCCAGAGAGACACAGGAAAGATATGCAGTCTCCATACAAACATGGGTCAGAGATTAGGACTGAAACTTGTACCTTGTGTGTGGGAGGTGAAGATTAACCATTATGCCAAATGTGTCTATCATCTACATTTCTGATCAGATGAACATCATTTGGATTACCAAATAATAAGTACAGCTATGCCGTGAATAAAAATATATATATATGAAAAGACCACTGGTAACAATATCAGTCTGGAGAGACTTTATTTCAACAATGCAAGCAAAACTTTTGCCTTACAGCTTCATCAGGCACATATCAAATTGTAAGAAAAACCCACTTTAAATAATAAAATTAAAACCATGTGCTATCACAATTAAAACAGAATAAATTATACTTGCTGATGCTTAACATAAAGTAGGGGTTTTAAAGTGACACTACCATTTAAGCCCCGTGATATATGGGTCTCATTCTAAGACTCCATCTTAGCTCCTTACTTTCTTTAAGCAATTTGATATCACCCCTTTGCAATGGTTCTTGTACAACTTTACTGTCAGCCGAGGTGGTTTTTATTTTGACTTCTGTGCCTTGAATCATGTCATGAAATTTTTGGGTGTTTTACTGAGTATAAAGATCTGGACATTATGATTAATAACATCCTTGATGTGTCTATTCATGTTAATGCAATAGTCAGGATAGGTTATTGTTTAATCAAAAACATATTATTGCCTCCATATGCAGTGATAGCCTTATCCCATTGTATAAGAGTATCATTAGCCCATTATGGGGCTTTTTTTGCAGTTATGGTCTAAAGGATGGGAGTAAGTTGGAGAAAGTCAAGATGTATTTTGCTAAACATTTAGTCTTCTGTGGCAGATTGTTAGCAGTGGTAGACTGAGGTTTCCACTCAGTTAATTATAGGTTAATAAGAGGATATATGATGATGATGATAATATTGATATGCTGTGGGCCTACTAATGTTCACAGAGACCTTTATTGATTGCTGCTGTGGGTGTTACTTTAGCTGGTCATAACAAACACAAGAAATAATATGTTTATGGAGATAGTACAGTTGTGTAAAATCTTACCATAATAGTAGATGTCCTCTTCACTGTTGCAGTATTCATCAGATAAAGGATCTCCTGCCAAGCATAGCCTAATATCCGTCCAGTATACCAAAACCTTTAGAGGCACCATATGTCACACGTATGCTTCCTGCACAAGGCGTAGGGCATAAAGGTGAAGTATGGACACAAACCCTCAGAACTGAAGAAGCCCAGGGAGAAACAGAATACACTCAGGGACAAAGGAAAACATGTGCATCCAGAAGGAAAAGGAAGATGGACCCCTTCAGCCAAGAAGGCAACAAAAATACAGGGCAAGAGTTAGGGCAGAGGGGGAAGGAGGAAGGGATCAAATACCTCAACAGTGATAAAAAGGACATCTACTATTATGGTAAGATCTCACACAACTGTACTATGTCCTTCAATATCACTGTTGCAGTATTCTTCACTTAAGGGGGAGTAGAAGAGCTTAAGAGGAAGCCTGGGAGGAAGAAGACACAAAAGAGCCCTCCACAAACCTATGCAGGATATCCCTGGCAAATTCTGCCCTGGCCCTGGAAATAACATCGAGATTATAATGTTTCGTAGAAGTGTAAACAGAGTAGTAAGTGGCAGCCTCAAGGATGGAACTGTTATCCAAACATTTGAAAAGGGCACCAGAGAAGGCAACTGCCCTAGTAGAATGTGCCTTTACAGCTGAGGAAACACATTTATCATGAAAAGAATAACAAAAGAAAATGACCTTAGAAATCCAGGAGGAGATGGTGTGGTTAGAAACAGCCAAACCAAAGTCCAGGGATGAAAAGGAACAAAATACTGCTCATATTTGTGAATAACTTTAGTTTTATCTAAACAATATCTGAGCTGTATATGCAAATCCAAGCTGTGAAGAACCTTCTCACTGGCAGACTGCAAAGAAAATACAAAGGAAGGGAGATTAGACTCATTAAGGGAGAACTCATTGACCACCTTGGCCATAAAATAAAGATTCATATGAAGAGACACCCTGTCTGTATGAAAAACTAAAAAAGGAGGAATAGTCATGAGAGCTTGAAGTTCGGATACTCTCTTGGCAGAAGTTAGAGCCAAAAAAAAGAACAGTCTTCCAAGTACAATGTTGTAAGGAAGTTAAAGAGACAGGCTGAGCCTGGGTCAAATTTTCATGTACAAAACTGAGGTCTCAAAAAGGTGAAATAGGCTTCCTGGAAGGCCTGATATGAAGGAAGCCTTTAAGAAATTTCTTGACCTCAAACCTAGGGGCCAGAGGCAGATTAAAAGGCAAACAAGCAGTAATTGATGAGAGGTGGGCTTTAACTGAAGAATATACCCAAGACAGCATGGAGCAGATCACACTAATAAGAGAAAACAAGAAGGACCACAATAGACAGGGAACCTGATGATGAGACAGGCATCAGACAGAAAATCTTTTCCACTTGAGCATATATGATTTTTTGGTTGTGGTTTCCTGGCCTCTCAAAAAAACATGATGCATGTCCTCAGAAAAGAGGTGCATAAAAGGGATCAAAACCCTATCGCCCACAGAGTCATTTGAAGAGTGGACAGATGAGGATGGACAAGAGATCCCTCGTCTTGTGTGAGAAGATCCACCTGATGATGTAACTTGTGGTGATTGCTCCTGGCCAGGTGAGACAAAAGGGGGAACCAATACTGTCTGGGCCAAAAGGGAGTCACTAGAAAGATTTTGGGAGAGTCCTGCCTGATCTTGTGTTAACAGAGGAAGTGGGGGAAAGTGTAAAGAAACATTCCCTTGCAAAGAAAAGACAGGCTGTCCACTTTGCAAGTCAGAGGATTTGGAACTCTACAATAGAAGAGAGTTAGTCGTCTGGTCAGAGATCTACCTGAGGAATACCCCACAAATGTACAATGTCCAGGAACACATCTCTATGTAGCTTCCAATCATGAGTCTGTGTTCTGGACCTGCTCAAAGAGTCTGCCATGATACTGTGCTCTGAGAGAATGTAAATAGACTGAAGAGTCACTTGATACTGAGTAGCTAGATCCTAGATCCGAAGAGCTAGTCTGCAAAGGAGATAGAACCTTATGCCCCCTGCTTGTTGACATACCACATCACTGTGTTATTGTCTGTGAAGAGTTTGAAGGGCTTGGGATGAAAGAGGGAATGTAAAGCTTGCAGAGCCCTCATCTCTTTTATATTGATATGGTCTGACCTCTGATGAGGAGGCCAGAGACCCTGGACATTTATGGGGCCACAAGAAGCCCTCCACCCCATGTATGAGTCATCTGTTAACAGTTCCTGCGAAGGAATTGGATCCTGAAAGAAAAGCCCTGGACTGAGAGCGAGAGAGAGAGAGAGAGAGAGAGAGAGAGAGAGAGACAATGAATCCGCCATTGCAGCTTGAGCCTGAGACAAGGAAAAAAGGAACATGGAACGCCAGGGGGTGGCAATGTTGAAGCCACACTGATTTGAGGTACAATTGAAATGTTCTCATATGGAACGTAGTGAGAGCGAGCATGGGAATGGTGGAGGCCACAAATCCCAAAACCATGAGAAATTCCCGAGTCATGACAGAGGACTGAAGAAAAAAAGACTGGAAAATAAGCTGTTGGGGAGAGAACCTTGGGTGCATGGAGAGATGCTAGAATGGGAACAGTTTGAAGCCTGCAACCAAGGAAAATATGATCCTGGGAAGGTGTCAGGACTAGTTTCTGGAGCTCTATGGTGAACCCCAGACTATGTAAAAGACAAATGATAAACTTGAAATCCTGTAACAGACTGCTGGGAGAAGGTGACTGAATGAGTAGATTGTCTACGTACAGAAAAATCTGTATACCTTTATACCTCAAACCAAAACTTTTAAAAACGCCAAAAACCAGTAATACGAACGTCAGAAACCACCAACTGAAGCAATAATCCAACCAGCGTAATAAAAAACAGTTTATTCGTGCACTTTCAAAAATCGGAAACAGACCAGTGAGACAAGCGCTTTAAGATAAAGCCTGGAATATACCAGGCGAAAGCGCTTGTCTCACTGGTCTGTTTCTGATTTTTGAAAGTGCACGAATAAACTGTTTTTTATTACGCTGGTTGGATTATTGCTTCAGTTGGTGGTTTCTGACGTTCGTATACCTTTATACCTGCAAAAGTAATGCCAGGAGCAACTCATTCGGTGAATTTCCTTGGAGCAGTAAAAAGGTCAAAGGGCAAAGCAGATAATTGAAAATGCAAGGAAGGAACAGAAAAATGTAAAAACTTCCTGAATAGGGATGTGAAGGTATGCATCCTTGAGATGTAGAGAAAGCATGAAGTCCTTGGGAAGAAGAAGAGAAAGCAAGGTCTGAATGGATAACATCTGAAAAGAAGGATTCTTGAGAAAGGTGTTGAGCAGAGAAAGATCCAGAATTGGTCTGCATGTACCTTCCATCCAAGGAACCAAAAATATTCTGGAGTAAAACCTCTTTCCCACCTGGATGAGTAGAATGGGCTGAATAGTGCTCTGATCAAAAAGGGATTGCAAGACCTCTGGAAAATGAGGAAGCTGTTCTCAAGGAGGTTGACAAATGCCTGAAAAGGTAGGAAGTGATTTCCAAACCATGGAATATCCCTGACATGTAATTGAAAGCACCCAAGAATCTGAGGTAATTTGATGCCAATTTGGAAGAGATGAAGAAAGGCTGATCGACAAGTGGATCTGGCCAAGAGGAAGGGATGGCCAAATGACAAATAGAAACAGGCTTGTCTTGAAAAGAAGGTTATTGGGATGAAGGAGTATGAGTAGACCTGCCAGGAAGAACATGCCTAGAACCCTTCTTACCTTTAGCAGGGGCAAGTCTGTCTACGAGCAAAGGCAGACTTTGAAGGATAATTCCTCTGGAATTTGGGAATAGGGAAGATAAAGGGAATTCTGCAAGGCCTTACCTTTATTCTGGAGGGACTTAAATCAGTCAACAGCAGCTGTCCCAAAAAAGACTTTTGTTACCCAGAGGTGCATCTAAAAGCTTGGCCTTATATCAGGTAAAGCCTGAAGATGTAGCTAAGAATAATGCCTCATCATAGAACCAAAAGCAGCAGCCCGGTAAGAGGCATCAACTGCATTGCGACTGCATTTTACTGAGTGATGGGAAACCTGAGAAGTGGACCTCAGCAGGGAAAGTGCAGAAGCCTTCCCATAAGAATGAGGAAGGTCAGATACCACCTTAGATACCTGGAAAAGGAGGGCCAAAACATACCTGTTCATATGAGTATGGTAATTAATGGCTCTAAAAGACAGGGTGGCAGCAGTATAAAACTTCCTTGCACAACCTTACTAAAAAGTAATAATGACATAATTAGAGATCAGGGGGAATAATACCTAAAACATTATCAATTGTTGATTGGCAAAGATTAAAAAAAATTGTCCATCATGTACTAAAAATAAAATAAACTTTTTAACGTTTACCAGGAAGGATGTGGAATGCCCCTTTAATTTCCTTAAGACCATCTAATACACTAAATGAACTGAAATCTAAATTTGAAAATCTAACTGGTTACCTTGGGTGCAAACATAAATCTCTAGGCTCTACCATCCATTATAACTTTTGTAAGAAGCCAAGAACTTATGGCTACACACATACATTGCAGCATTTCAGTGGTGGACATCAAATACACCATGCACCCCCCCAGAAAAGGTGATTGTGTTGGTGGATGGCTGTGCCCACTTCTCATCTGCATGGCAAGTCACTTAGTTTATCTGAATGAAAGTGCATGCTCATAGTCTCATATGTTCTCATAACTATTTGATCTCATCAAGGCAGAAGCTGGCCATGCTGTTGAAAGATTCTATCACCCAGTCAGTGAGAAAACTGAAAATGTTGTTTGCATGTACTTTCTGGGAAATTGGAGAGCTATGGCAGGATTAAGGATGTCCCATGATGCATCCTAGGGTGTGAGTTCAAAGAGATGGTAGGAAGACGGAAGGAAAGGCCTCTGTGTTGGTAACACTAATTGGCTTATATAATGCTACTATATTTGCTCTGGTTTTCTGTTTGGACATCCTGGTTTACATTTTGCTGCATGTTATGTTTTCTGTTACAAGATTATTCTTACTCTACCTTCTTTGATTTACAATTTTAGCTACTTATATTTTGTTTCTACCCTTTTCAAAAATATTTGCTGCACTTTTCATTACTCCATGCATTTTACAGACAATCATTAAGAACATGATCTTCTACAGTAGCACATTTGAGGTTATTAAAAAGTCATTTATAAACAGATCTTCCACTGCAACATAATGCATACATATAATGGGCTAAATACATGATACGTTATGTTGTAATATATCAGCATGTACCAGATGTAGTATTCCTTAAGTGTGTATATCTATATATCAAAAATATAATCTGCGACACAATATTTAGCTGGGAAAGATCATAGGAAGTTTCTAGACTAAGGGCCTTAGGGCCCTTACAAGCATAGCCAGGGTATACCCTTATTTTCATGATCAGCAGCAATTGCCCCTGTCCAAGAGGGACAAAGGTGGGACCCCCAAGGTGAATTTATGGTTGCCCATCCAGTTGTCCAGACTGCGTTTTAAGAGGGCCAGTGAGGTGCTCTGTTTGACATGAAATGAGAGTCCATTCCAAAGGTGTGGTAACCTCTGGGAGACAAATCTGTCCCTCCAGCAGGTTCTATTAATGCCACATACCAGGTCTTTAGAGTGAGTAACCAGTGTACTATTTGACTTGCAGATATGCAGCATGTCCAATAAAGCAGGGTCAAAACTGCCTTATATGTAAGGCATAGATCACCTCTGAGTAGTCTGTATGAAACAGAATAAAGTGACAGTGATTTCAGATAATCCACATAGAACAGATGCCAAAGACCTTGAATCTTCCTTGTCAGGAACCTTTGTGGTCTCTCCAGTTGCTGAAGGTGTTTGGAAAGGCACATACCAAAAGGGGCATTGTACTCAATTATTGGCCTGATGAGGGAAGAGTACAGAGAGGTTATAACTTCTTTTTTTCTGGATGCAATGCCCTTACTTATGAGATAAGCAGTATAGAATGCCGTTCTTACCACTGTGGAGACATGGTGATCAAAGGTAAGGCTGCTGTCAACCTGTGTGCCCAGGTCTCTCACCACTGAGTGTGTACTTAGGGTGTTGTTACTGATATGGTAGTTAGCAGGAACACTTACTGAAAGGGATAATAATACATTTTTTTGCATTGAGTTTATGGCCATGACTTTGGCACCAATCATTTGTTTGGTTAAGACCCTCTTGTAGGATGTTGAAATCATTTGGAGATTTTAGGACCACTCCCAGTTTGCAGTCATCAGCAAACTTTGTCAGCCACAGACCTTTAGTTTTAGCTTGTACTTTGGAGAAATAGATTCCAAACAGTAGAGATCCCAGGACTGATCCCTGTGGAATACCACTGGTTACAGGTCTGCTGCTGGAGGTGGATTCCCATATTTTGACTATATGGGGTCTATCAGTGAGCTATATATCGACCCATCTAACAATGTAAGGGTTGATATCTAGCTTTATGAGTTTGTCAATGATGCCTAAGTGGGAGATAGTGTCAAAAGCCTTGCCTAAGTCTAGGTAGGCTGTATGCACAGACTTCCCCTCATCCAGGGCCTTAGTGACCATCTCAAAGAAGTCCACCAGGTTTAACAGGTATGATCTCCCTTTGACAAATCCAAACTAAGCAGGGTCATGTGTTTGGAGATTACCTATATCATTGTCGATAATGTCCATGATGATTCGCTCAATGGCCTTGAAGATAAGGCTAGTCAGGCTAAAAGGTCTATAGTTCCTGGGGTCACTGAAAGCACCACCTTTGTGCAAGGGGATAATGGTGGCCATTTTCCATTCAGCTGGGATGAAGCTGGAGCTTAGACTATGACTGAAAAGAGTATGCAGTGGTGTTGCTAATTCTTGTTTGATCCCATGTAGGACACAGCCTGGGATGTTATCAGGTCCCATGGATGCTGTGTTTTTGGCCTTAGAGAGGGTGTTTATAACCTGTTCTTTAGAGATACAAGGTAGAGGACAAGTGGTAGGGATGTCATGGGGTATGTGTGGTGGGGACAGGGGAGTGAAATTTTCACATAACTTGTCAGCTAACAGGTTAGCTATGTCCACAGGCTCAGTATATGTGGTATCATTAACTACCATTTCAGCACAAATCTGGGCCTTTCCTTTTAGGTTATGGATGCAACTAAAGAATTCTTTATGGTTGTTCTTAATTGAGGAAGCTAATTTGGATTCATAGTTTGCTTTGGAGGATTTCACAAGAAGTCTTATTTGCTTGATTAAGCTGAGGAAGGAGTATTTCCAGTTTAGGATGGCTCGCTCCCTCTTGTTCTTAGACAGCAATTTCTTCCTCTTATTGTAAAGCCTGTTAATGGCTGTTGTCCACCAGACAGGTTTGCTCTTCTTTGAGGAGCTTGTTTTGGTCCTACCAGGTATGACCAAGTCAATGTAGTTATACAGGTGTTTGTATAAAGTGTTGGTGTAGAACTCCACATAGTTGCCATTTCCATCTGAGGTGGAAGATGCAATAAAGCTATTTATACCATTCTGTAAGAGGTTATAATCTACTTTGGAGAAGATTTTTAGTTTAGTTTCTGCTGAGGGGGAGGTCAGGTATGATAGTTACTTTGAATGAGACTGATCTGTGGTCAGATCTCACTAGGGAAGACTTCACAGTGGTGGTGTTACAGTGGTCCCCATATTGGTAAGCACTAGATCCAGGATGTTGGCACTCCTTGTGGGGGAGTCCACCAGCTGGTCCAGTGCATTGGAGTTAATGAATTTGAGGAACCTCTGGGCAAGTGAGTTAGAGCACAAGTAATTTACCCAGTCAATGGATATGTAGTTAACGTCACCCAAAACCAGGGTGCTTGGATGTATCTTGATAGACTCAAGTAGATCCAAATAGGCAGAGTGGGTGTCCTGATTCATGGAGGTGGTCCTGTTGCTGGCAATGACTTGAATAGGTGTCCTACCAACAGTTAATTGCACCTGAAGTATCTCCAGGGAATCATACTTAACCAATCTGGAGGTGTATTTATCTTTAATGAATATCAATGCAGTGCCTCTATTACTTCTCATGCCTACACTTTGTGGTCTGAACATGTGGAAGGAGGTATATTCCAGTAAGGCTAGGGTGCTCTCCACAGCCTTGAACTAGGTTTCCGTGACTGTACAAACGTCTAAGTCTTCCAAGGTGAGGACTACTTCCAGTGAGTGCAGTTTCATATTAAGACTCCTAGCATTTAGCAGCATAACCTTGAGGTTGTTTTTAGATGGAGTTTTTACATCAGGAATTTTGTCCTTGAGACACTGCCTAAAAAATGCACTATAGGGGTGGAAAGAGCCTTAGCCAGTACCCTAAATCCCAGGGCTGACAGATGAACACCATCTTTGGCAAAGCACTGAGGTCTGTTGATCATGTCATCCCAGGCTGACAGATACTGGATCCCCTTAGAATGACACCAGAAGCTAAGCCAATTATTGAAGTCAGTCATTTTCTGTTGTATTGAGACATCATTCTAGGTTAAGGTAAAATGCTTCTTTAGGGTAGGGACATACCTGCCTGAGACACGTAGTCTGAGAGCTCAGTCATGTCTGTCTTCATATAGTCCAGAAAGGTACATTTCAAGTCATTCACACCAACATGGATTATGACAGAATCATAACAGTACCTGTTGCTGAGAGACTTGAGTGCATCTGTGATATGGCGGATCCTTGCACCTGAAAGACAGCTGACCGTGATCTTCTCCTTATCCAACCTGGTGAGAGGGACATCTGTGTTTCTCATGATGTAATCACCTATGACTAATATGTTTGCTTTTGTGTTTTGCCTTAAGGGCTTGACAGGTGAGACACTAGTGCATGAGCTATTATGTGTAATGTGTTCTGCAGGAAGTATTATATGTAGCATACTTGTGTTTGTGTTTGGGAGGTCTCTGGTGTTTAGGTATGTTTCTGGTGAGGACCTCC
This sequence comes from Protopterus annectens, assembly GCF_019279795.1. Classification (NCBI taxonomy): domain Eukaryota; kingdom Metazoa; phylum Chordata; order Ceratodontiformes; family Protopteridae; genus Protopterus; species Protopterus annectens. Next base: position 12,555,879 of record NC_056730.1, read on the forward strand.
TCCACATATATAGGCATGTGTGATGTGGGTTTGGGTGGAGTAGAAGGTGAGGTGTGCATGCTGACAACCCGCTTATTGTCATATGTACTGACTAGTGTGCAAGAGAGCATGGATTCAAGGCTGTTAAGATTATAAATGAAGCGATAACACATAAAATGCATATGGAAATGGTTGACTATATGGGTCCATGTCAGTTTATTGAAAAGTAATGTAGTGAAAGACATAAGAATGAATGTACAATACTTATTTATTTATTTGTCTTTGTTTACTGGGAAAATATGACACGATTAACACCCAATGTGAAGTTGTTCAATCTCGCCGTTCATTCTTACACATGGGTTTGGAGCCGATCCATCAGCTCCGAGTCGGCCGCTTTCACTAGCTGAAGATCTCAGAGTAGCTAGAGGCCAGGTCTCTATCCCATGATGCTCTCTGTCCTACCTCAGATCTAGTTTGCCGCTGCAACAGATCGTAGGTTGTTGGAGAGCTCAGGCCGGTATTGTGGAAATTTTTCTACTATATTGTACCTTTATAGTTAAGTTTTTGGCAGTTTTCTATTTAGACTGTTTTGTTGGGCTAGTTAGCCTTGGTTTAGCTCAGTTTGTGTTGTACTTGACGAGAATTTCATCCTTTTAAGAGTGGCTGCTTTTAGGCCTTTGGCTGTGCCTTAGTTGTTAGTACCCTATCCAGCTTATTAGCGTGTTGTATAGATAGTTCTTTAAAAGTTAAGATTTATAGTTAGCTTTTTGCTAGTGTATGCTTATATTTAGCATGTTAGTTAGATAGCCTTTATAAAATTAGCTTTACTGTGTTTCTACAGTGTTACAGAGTTTGCTGTGTGTCTGTGCTGTAGTCTTAGAGTGAAATAATTGTTCTGATTGGTGCATACTGTTGTTTTTTCTTGTTAGTATGACTGATCAAAAAGAAAAACAGAAGTCAGGTTTTAAAAAGTACCCAAAATGCGGGCAGAAAATGTTGATCACTGACTCCCACGTAAATTGTGTTTATTGCTTGGGGCCAGTTCACCTCCAGGAGGATTGCTCTATCTGCCATTCTTTCAGTAGCCGGGTTTTGCTTGAACGAAGAAGAAAGCTGGTGGATGGAGGCTTACTGAAGCCAGATTTCTCAGGAGTCCTTGGACAAGGCTGACCAGACTTCCAAGTCATCGAAGGGGCCGAAGTCCTCCAAAGCTTCCTCGGAGCCCAAGTCATCGGCTCTGAGCCTTGCTGTGAAGGTGTGGTCACCGGCTCCGCAGTCATCGGAGCCATGCACTGAGCCAGTGTTTCAGAGCTGGTCTCTGAGACCTTAAGATCTCCCATTCTTCAATCGGTGGCTTCTTTGGTTCTTTTGACTCGTTCTTTGAGAACCCTCTCTGATGTGGATGTGGACCGGGTGGTGCAGAGGCTTCTCGAGAACCCAGCACTGGCCAAATTATTATCGCCTTCGATCCAACCGGTTTTGGAGCCTAAGACCATTGCACCTGCTGTGACTACTCCTCCTCCGAGCTGGGCCTTCAGACTGGGGGCGGGGGATCTAATGATTGTGGAGCCTTCGGAGCCAAGGCCTGTTCCAGTGCTATTGGCTCCATCAACTCTGACTTCTTCTGTGCCATTTGAAGAGACTGGGAGCCGACACTCTCTGGTCGGCTCTGGGGGGAAGAGTCAAACCGATGCGTTGGTTCCGACCCTTCCTCTTGGAGCATTGGCATGGATGAGCTCGGCTCCTTCCTCTGGGTTGGAGCCCACTGTCTCGGTGCTGGGGAGGTTGCCATCTTCTTCGGAACCAGTGGCTTCCTTGGGTCGGAGCAGTGGAGTCTTCAATGCTATGAGGAGGGTTATGTTGTCCAAGACACACACATCATCAGGGCCCTCCTCCTCTTCCCCTAAAGTGCTGCTTTCTGCCTCTACATCTCATGTCCCTGTGAAACCTCGAGACCCAGAGCCTCAGGTAACCCCACTGGGTGAGCCATGTTCTATTGAGACCTCACCAGAAGCCCCCACTGATGAGGTTCCTAGGAAGAAACTTTGTAAGAGGAGGCATTTAGACTCCCCACAGGAGTCTTTGACATCAGACACTGACTTAGAGGAGTCAGAAGGGTCCCTATGGTCCCCCTCGGAGGATATCTCTTTTACTGATATCCTGGAGGTCCTTAAGCAGAGGGGTGACTGGCAGTCTGTTAGCCCTACTGAGGATGAGTCGGTGCTCCTGAAGGCCTGTGGGTCTCAACCTTCCACCTCCTGGGTGACTCCGCCCTTCGACGAACTAATGGAATTGGTTGCTCAAAGGGCATGGGAGTCTCCTGATACTATGGAACCTGTCCCTTGGAGGCCCAACAAGTTTATCACCTCCCCCAAGATAAGATGTTCCTCACTAAGGGAGTTCCGATTGATGCCATGGTGGTGGCAGCGGCCACTAAGAAAGAGATGTCTGAAAACTCTTCTACTGTCCATCCTCCTAATAGAGATTCCAGGACGATGGACAAGTACGGGAAACACATCTGTAGTTCTGCGACCTTTGCTATGCGATTGCTCAACTACTTGACTCATTTTACCCGTCTTCAAAGAGATCTCCTAAAAGAACTAGTGAAGAAGGCAATGAGTGTAGTAAGCAAACCAACGATGTTTAATCCAGAAGAAAACGCTCACAAGGTACTAAAAAGTACACACAAACTGCAAACCAACAATAAAAGTAAAGCGCTTTTCGTCCTGCTCACTAGCAGGACTTCTTCAGATAAAAAATGTCATAAAAACTTCATCACTAAATACTAAATAAAAAAGTGGGCGTTGTAAGCCTCATAAGTTACACTCAATTAACTTAGAGACATTGTTCACTGTGATAAACAAATTGTGATTTAAAATGCAAAATGCATGTTACATATATTTACAACAAGTTTCTACCTCTTCTAGCAAAATAAATAATCAATAATTAAACAAATAAAAGGCTTCATTGTTAGCAACAGTGCTAACAAAACTAAAGTTAATTAAAGTCTGAAACAAACACTGAAGTTTGTTGAAGTCTGAAACAAACAGTTGCCACATTACTGTTACTATTACACCAACTAAACGCCTAAATGCTAACAAGTAGACATGTCAAGGGTCTAGAAAAACAAGTAGTGCAAAAACAAAGTGAAAAAAATTAAGAAAAAACAATAAAATAATAATAGATAATACTATTGCAGGCCTGATAACATAGGTTAAAATGTTACATTTTCTTTGCTCTAAAGGGTAACAAGGGTGTAGTGTATAAACATGTATGGTGTACTAGCATCTCAAATTCCTAAGTTTAAGTAGACATGCCAAAGATACTACTTTATTCAAACCCAGATTAAAACAAGATCCAGTATGAAGTTGCCAGCACAATTCAATTTGTTCCAATAATAAAGATGTAGGTCCGCCTCTATTGTCATCAAACAATGAGTCAATGGCTCTAAATAAGAAAGAATGGTGTGGATATGACACTATGTGTCTTGCCAGAGCATTATCTAAGCTTTGATTTCTGATTTTATACAAGTGCTCGTAAACACAATCTTTCAACTTACGGTCGGTTTTACCGATATAGAAAGTGGTATAACCTGAGCATTAGGCCACATAGACCACAGATTTAGACAGGCAAGTAAATCTAGAGTGGGTCTTGTAAATAGTGTTTCTAATAATTACCTCCTTGTCTGTACTCATGTGCTTGCAATAATTGCACATTTGGCATTTGAACATACCACATTTCCAATTTAAAGCTGGTTTGTTGACCTCTCATAAACTTTTCAAGTTGGTACCACACTTGTATGTAATTCGAGGGCTGTTTGCAAACCTGTCAGCAATATGGGCAATTCTTCTAATTATTTCCCAATTTTTGTATAGGATGTACTTTATATCCTTAGCATCACTACTAAAGGGGGTAATCAGACTAATTGTGTATTCATATTTGTCAGGACAACTAAAATCAATTGTGCCAGTATTATTGAGACTCAAACTAAGAATTGGCCTATAAAGGCCTTGTTCTCTCTTAGTGGTGACTTCATCACAGATTGTGCCTATCAGGTCCTCAGGGTAACCCCTTTTGAGAAACATGTCCTTCAGTTTTTGACTTTCATATAAAAAGTCTGACTCGAGTGTGACCATGCGTGCAGCTCTCACAAGTTGTCCCTTGACAACAGATTTTTTTCTGGTGCCAAGGGTGACAGCTGCTGTAATGGAGGAAATAATTGGAATATGTGTGTTTTCTATAGATTTTAGAAACATGAATTTTTTGTTGTGTCTTTGCTCAAATCAACATCCAGGTAAGAAATCTGGTCTGTGTCAAAGACAAATGTAAAAGAAAGGAAGCTAGTTGTACTGTTAAAATACTCTACCAATGTTATTGCATCATCCCTGTTACCACTGAATAGTATAAAGACGTTGTCAAGGAAGCGGGTGTAAAAATGGATCTGTTGCTTTATATCAGGTTTATAAAGGTAAACTCATGCTCCCATGATGCCATAACCAAATCTGCATAGCTAGCACCACACGGGGACCCCATTGCCACTGCTATTTTTTGGACGAAGTATTTGTTGTTAAATGTAATGTAATTGTTGTTCAGAATGATGTCCAACATTTCCTCTAACAGGTTTACTTCTTCTGATGGTGCTCCCTTGGCCCTCAGTAGCCTACTGGTCCGTTCAATCCCTTCATCACGTGGGATTGAAGAGTAAAGGTCCTGGACATCAATGGTTAAGAAATTCAAAGGATGACTGTAGTCCAAAGTGTTAATTTGGGCTAAAAATGACCAGGAGTCTTTACAGATTTGTTGTTCCTGGGTCACATATTTTTTAAGGGTTTCATCTACCCATTTTGCCCAAGGGTACATTAGACTAGACCTTGCATTTACTAATGGTCTCATTGGTGGTTTACCAGTGTTTTTGTGTAATTTGGGAACACCAAAAAGAATAGGAGTTCTAGGGGCTGGCATGCTAAGGTACTTAAAATGGTCAGAAGTAATCCTGGCTTCCAAAAACATCTCGTATAAGTGTGATTTAATTTTAGAACAAGCTTGATTTCATTCATTACGTGATACAAACTGGTAAGTAGGGCTATTGACTATCTTTCCATTTCATTAATGTAGTGATCAGTGTACATCACTACTAACCCTTTTCTGGTGACATAATCTGAGCAGGGGCCTGTTGGATTAAGTGTAACAAGTCGCATTGTTCTCTAGAAATGTTAGGGGGGAGATGAAACTTTTTGTTGTTAGATCTTACACTAGATGAATTGGAAAAGTCCAACTCACAAATTTGTTCAAACAATAACAACGTAGGGTGAAGAGGAGGGCAAAATGTACTAGATGTATATAAAATGCTACTCTGTATGTTTACATTGTCACTGAACATTAATGACAAGTTTAACTTTCTGAGATACAATTTTAAGTTAATTAGTATTTTTGCCAAGTCAACCCTTCTAGATGGAAGAAATGTGTTCCCCTTTGCTAACAGTTCAACCAAGGGTGGGTCAATGACAATGTCTGTATAGTTGTAGATTTTAAAATCCTTGTCTACATTCAAAACAATTTCTTTAAGCTTGAAATTTGGAAGTTCTTTTGTGTTCAAGTGTGGCAAACTCATCTCCTGCGCCTGCGGTTCTTCGCTCTATTGTTGTTGTTGAACTGTGTTTTTTTTGCCCTTTGATCTCAAGTTGTACTGCTGACTGGGTTCTGAAAATTTTGGGCATGAAACAGTATCAGATCTTTGACTGGGATGGTCCCCTTGGTGCACATTCAAAGTAGTCTGTGAACTGCACGAAACATGTTGATTTCCAACTTGTGTATTTTGGATACTATTAATTTCACCGTAGTTGTTAGTTTTAAAAACTTGTGAAGGTGGAGGTTGAGAATAAGCAATGCCTTCTTTATAAGCTGTACGGCCTCTGTTAAGCTTTTTCATCTTAACTTCTCTTAGTTTAATTAAATGTTGATCAATACTGACAAAAATTCTGTCATAGTTGAACATATAACGCCCAAAGTCAGGATGTTGTTTAATACTGCTGTCTAAGGCTGTTGCTTCCTCAAGTAGTTGGTCAATAGTTATTTGATAATGTTTGACCATTAAATTAAGCAAGTCTAACCATTCTTTGTTAAACATAGAAACATGTTCTTGGTGAAACACAGACCCAGCTAATAAACCTGTAAGGTACTGACAAATTCTTTAGCCCTTAGGCACAATACTTTCATTAATACATTGATGAAGATACGCCACTTCCAGTAAAAGTTTTTTATATTGAAACAACATTTTTTCCAAATGCTGAAGCAAAAAGGAGATGTTACCTGTGCCTTCAGTAATATGATTTTGAACCTGGGTGGGTTATGTGTTCACGAGCTGCATCGGTTCTTCAAGCCACTGGTCAAAAGAAGGAATGGCGTTTAAATCCACATTCTTAGATCTTTGAAAATTTGGTGAATGCATCCACTCCAATGTGTTCCTGTTAACGACAGTGACTGAAGGGTTAGGTAAAGCCATTACACTCATGTGACCATTCAGTCCGCCATTGAAAACGTTAATGGCTCCATGCTTGGCTAAAGTGCCTGGAACTACTACAGTAGAAGTAGCTGGTACTGCAATATTAGTTTTGGCAAAACAGTTAACACAATGTGGTGCAAAAACAGAGCTTGTAAGACTATTCGGTCCTTTGTTTACTAAGCTGTTACCTGGTTCAGTAGAATTTGAACCATTACTAAAAGCAGGCACTGCTGTGTTGTTAATAGGTAGGCGAGCCTCTATTCTATTAGCATCTCCTCGATCTGAATTGTTTTGAGTAGTAGAAGGTATAGTTGGTGGAAAAGAAGGTGTGGCATCCATGCGGTTTTGCAGTTGTTCAATGCGTTGAGAAAGTTGCTCAATGAGCTGGGTTAAATAACCCATACTCTCTGGTTGAGAAGCTGGTGGTGGTGACAAAGTTGGTGTACTACAGGAACTCTCAGAAGCCATGGAAAACAAACACAAACAAACTGCTGGAGGTAAAGACAATGAACTAGTGAAGAAGGCAATGAGAGTAATAAGCAAACCAACGGTGTTTAATCCAGAAGCAAACACTCACAAGGTACTGAAAAGTACACACAAACTGCAAACCAGCAATAAAAGTAAAGCGCTTTTCGTCCTGCTCACCAGCAGGACTTCTTCAGATAAAAAATGTCATAAAAACTTCATCACTAAATACTAAATACTAAATAAAAAAGTGGGCGTTGTAAGCCACACAAGTTACACTCAATTAACTTAAAGAGAATTTGCTCACTGTGATAAACAAATTGTGATTTAAAATTTAAATTTTGACAAGTCTGCGTTGTCGCCATCGCAGCGTATCTCCTTTATCAGAGCAGAATTAGACACCACCACTGCCACAGTAAAATTGTCTCTGGACAGAATAGCCACTCTTCGAAACCAGGTATCAGACATTTTGCAGAGAAAAAAAGTACCGGCCTCTCAAGTATTGAAACTACTAGGTACCATGGCAGCTACGCTCATAGCAGTTCCTCTGGGGTGTATGCACAAGAGGATTCTTCAATGGTTACTCTTCATTCAGTGGTCTTACCAACAACTTCCAATGTCATTCTTAGTCATGATTACAGACTCTTGCAAGAAGGATTTTCGCTGGTGGTTGACCAGCCACCAGCTTACAGTAGGTCGACCATTTGTTTCTCCCCACCGTCAGCCACAGTGACCACGGACGCTTCTCTGATAGGGTGGGGGGGCTTTTTCAGGGAAGAACAGCCCAAGGCACCTGGTCAGAGACAGAGTCACAGTTGCACATCAATGTTCTGGAGCTGAGAGTGGTGCTTTTGTCGTCACAGCACTTCCACGACTCTCTTCCTCTAGGGACAATTGCGATAAAGACAGACAACATGTCTGTAGTCTGGTACATCAACAAGCAAGGGAGAACCAAGTCTTACCCTCTATGTCGAGAGGCCTTGAGAATTTGGCAGTGGGCGGTATCCACTGGGCACTTTCTGACAGCAATGCATATACCAGGAAAATCCAAAGTGATTGCGGACAAACTGAGCAGACCCATTCTGTTACTGCATGAGTGGTCTCTCAAAGATGAGATTGCGGAGATGATTTTCCACAGATGGGGCCAGCCTTGCTGTGACCTGTTTGCTTCCACTATGAATGCCAAATGTAGAAGCTACTTTGCCCTGAATCCCCACCAGGGCACAGCCCAAGGGACTCACTCATACACTATTGGCCCCCGGGGATCCTATATGCTTTTCCACCAACTCCCCTGATTCCAAAATTCTTAGAGAAAGCCAAAGCCCTGCGAAGGACTGTAATCTTAATAGCCCCATTTTGGCCTTGACAGATTTGGTTTCCCCTCCTTCGACTCTATCAATTGGAAGAACCTTGGATTCTATACCCAGTTCCAGACCCGCTGACACATTCATCAGGGGCCCTCCATCCCCCCCTTCGTTCCCTCAGAATGACAGCTTGGCTGCTCCGATTTCCAACCTAGCCAGGTCACCTAACTTTTCTTCAAAGGTACAGCGTATTCTTGTATCTTCAAATAAAGCTTCCACTAGAAAGTTGTATGCCAGCAAATGGAAGAGATTTGCTTTCTGGGCCTCCCAGAATAACATTGATCCTTACATTGCCCCAATTGCTAGTATTCTGGAATTCCTATCAAAGCTTTTTCATGAAGGTGCTGCAGCTGCCACTATAAGGGTTCAATTGGCTGCAATTTTGAATTTGAAAATTTGAATTTTCACCTTGGAGCTGAAGGTTCTAATTTAATGTCTCACAGATTATGTAGGGCCTTCTTAGAGGGTACCATTCATCTTAGGCCACCTGTTAGACAACCTTTTACTCCCTGGAATCTAAATTTTGTGCTGTCACGGATTACTCTTCCCCCCTCTGAGCCTGCATCATCCTGCCATTTAAAGTTTCTCTCTTGGAAAACTATTTTCTTGGTAGCCATTATCTCAGCACTTATAGTGTCTGAGCTTCAAGCCCTATCTATCAAACCCCCATATTTGGTGTTTCACCCCAACAGAGTATCATTGAGGACTAATTCTTCATTCCTTCCAAAGGTGTGTTCTGAGTCTAACCTGAATCAAACTATCAAACTTCCAACTTTTTTCAGTAACCATTCTAATAAGTTGGAGTACATGTTGCATAAACTTGATGTTCACAGACAACTGAGATTCTATTTGGACAGAACAAAGGAATTTAGGAAATCTGAACAACTCTTTGTCTCTCATGCTGACACAAAGAAAGGGCTACCAGTCTCTAAAGTTACCCTTTCCAAATGGTTAACTGACTGTATTAAATTTACATACTCCTCGGTGAACCAACCATTAGAGCATGGAGTGAAAGCGCATTCTACTAGGGCTGTTTCCACTTCTTCTGCTTATGCGGCTTGATTGCCTTTGGACACTATATGTGCAGCTGCCACTTGGTCTAAGCCGCATACCTTTATCACTCTTTACAAAGTGAACAGGGCCTCCAGGGACAGGGCTTCCTTTGGTTCCACTGTCCTCAGGAATATACTCTCGTGAGCCACCCAGGATTAGGGTGCTTGGGACGCTACCCATGTGTAAGAATGAATGGCGAGATTGAACAACTTCACATAAAGAAGTTATGTACTTACCATAACGTTCCATGTGAGTTGTTCATCTCGCCTTCATTCCTACATTCCCACCCGCCTTCCCCCTCCAGGTTCTTGAAGAATGAGTAGACTTGTGGTCTGGTGGGTCTTGTTCTGTGACTTCATACTCCAGTTGGAGTACATGTTATGTGTTATCTGTTACATTCTGGGATCAGCAAACTAGATCTGAGGTAGGACAGAGAGCATCATGAGATAGGGACCTGGCCTCGAGCTACTTTGAGATCTTCAGCTAGTTAAACTGGCTGACTCGGAGCCGATGTTTTGTCTCTGGAGCCGATGTTTTGTCTCTGAACCCAGGTGTAAGAATGAAGGCAAGATGAACAACTCGCATGGAACGTTATGGTAAGTACATAACTTCTTTTTTTCAGAGGAGGCCCGGAGAGAAAAGCTCCTTTTGCTTATATAGCATTATACTAAGTTCCAGTTAAACAAAGAGTAGCTACTTTTCTATTTACAATTATAGACAAATGGTAGTTATATTTATCCATTGTAAGATTTTACAGAAGTGAAAGTTACTAAAGAGAAAGCCCACGTGCAACTTAGTGGATTGTACAAGCAGCAGTTTTGTATAAAAATTGTTTTGTCACTTCATTGAGAGGTTGAGAGTATTCTGTTTAAGGAGAGTATTTGGACAGTATTGTACAGTGAACATAAAGTCTTAATCCGGTGATGAGCATGTGCAGGACCAGGACTGGTTAAGATGTTTAAGCAGTGGTAAAACTACTAAGTTTGTCAGAGAGTTTTATTTATGTGAGGCTACTAATCCAGAGTTTAGCAATGTATTGGGAGTAGAATGAGTCTCCTGCAACACTATTTGACTCGTATTGGGAGTAGAATGAGTCTCCTGCAACACTATTTGACTCGTATTGGGAGTAGAATGAGTCTCCTGCAACACTATTTGACTCATTTGTAAGTAATAAATATTTGTTAAGGGAGAGGGGATACATTTCTGCACAGCAGGGCAGTAATAACTTTTCTAGGGCAGGGCATTTTTCCTGGATGATGAATGAGTTTGTGTGCTGTAGTCAGTTGTGAATATGTTAAGACAGTTGTGCAGTTCAAGTCAGTTTAATTGCTTTTAGCTATGACAATGGTGGGTCCTATGAGGGAGAGTGGAGGCAAATTTAGCTATTTTATTGTATTGAGTATTGTTTAAGTTTGTTAGGACAGAAGCGGCACATACGAGAGTTGGCAATAAGAAGGTGGTGGCTAGAGTTTTTCTTGCAGTATCTGTTAGGAATCCATTGATCCTATAAAAGGAGCCTAGTTTCCAGTGTGTACATTTAATGGTGTGCAGTACATGCTGGTGATATTTGAGATTATTCATTATAATGCCTAGAAGTTTACTGTGAGTTACAGTTTCAATGACAGTATTATTTGCTGACTTTATGGTAAAAGATTGCTTTTGATTCTGGCAACTTTTGAGGTAAAAAGCATTAACTTAGTTTTCTTGAGATTGAGTAGGAGGTCTAATTTTTTTGAACCAGGTTTCTACAGAGGAAAAAGATTTTTGGGTAATGTCTTGGAGCTTATTTATTGTTGAGGCTGCACATATTAATGTTGAGTCTGCTGCATACTGAACTAAACTAGCATGGTGAACGGAGGTATAGAGATCATTAATAAATATATTAAATAGGAGAGGACCAGGATAGAACCCTGAGGGACACCTGTAGTAACTGGTTGAAAATATGAGTAGGTTTGTTGCCATTTAAAAGCTTTTGCCTTCCAGACAGGTAACTAAGAAACCACAACAAGGAGTATTTTGAAAGTCCTGTTGAAGAGAGCTGAATGAACTGTTGCTGGTGTGAGACAATATCAAATGCCTTTGACAAGTTTAAGAACATTTTATTTTTTATTTATTTTTACATTTGTTGCCTGGGATAGTCCGACTGGATCAAACTCCATTTACAGCGGAAGCCCGGGGAGATAAGCTCCAACATATACAAGAACAATAGAAAATGAAATAAGACATAGATATAAAAATAATATAAAATATAAAATAGTAATGCAGATAAAACTACATTCAGACTAAAAATAGTACAATTTTATAAGTAGGATATTTCATAAGGTACATAGGTTCACATTGAATAGACAAGTATACAGGATAGAAATTACCCTGGTTGTAGTCAGGAGAAGTTAACAATATCTAATAGATAAGTAAATTACATACATGTTGTTGGTTTAGCCAGGCTTGTCACAGTGGCATAGCCAGTTTGATGCCAGATGTTGTTTAATTGTGACTTTAAATTGGCATATGGAGGAGAGCATGGTCATGGCAGTTGGAAGTATGTTCCAAAAACAACAAAATGCCCCCAACGCTGTGGTGAACTGTCTCAAAAATAGGAAAACAAGCAAAAACAAAGACAGTATGTTCACCAAAGATGGCACAGTTCATGAATTGTCAGCAGAGGGTTGTGTTATGCACACTGGAATGCTTGGTTTCACGTATTTTGTTGATTAGTTATATAATGACTGTTCCTAAGCTGTTTTTTATATACAGCTTATTTTAAAGATCGCTGGCTTACTATCAGGTTATGTCATGCAAAGGCAAGCTACTAAACAAGGGTTGTGATTAAACAAAAAGTACGATCTTCCACCAATCACTAGCCCATATGCATCTGATTGGTTGATTACACAGCTTAATTTGCATATTAGGCTGTGTCTTCAAAAAGGCGGGAAACGGAAGTGATTGTGCTCTTGTATGCAAATAAGGAGGTGAAATACCCACATGGATTGGCTGATAGCTTTTCAACCTGTGTTTGGATTGGTCAGAAAATTAAAAGCCTTCATTTTAAAGATCAGTGCTGGTCCCATCTTCTGCATTACGATCTGAGGAAGACACTTGTCGAAAGCGCTTATCGTGTGGATTTTAAGGGACTTTTTATTTTGTTTCTTGTTTTTATTTTGGTATCAGTTCATTAAAGGAAGTTTGATTTTGGATTTTAACAGCTCGTGGATTTGTTATATCTGGAGCCACTATCTTTGGTGAACATACTGTCTTTGTTTTTGGAAGTATGTTCCAGGTTCTACTTACATAATTTGCAAATAGGGCCATGCCAGCAGTATTGTTAATTTTAGTTGTCTGTATTTGTAGCTTATTAGATGAGCAGAGTAGTCTCGTGTTATTATGGGGGAGGATAGAGTTTCTAAGGGCTGGAGTATTGTCTGGGTTATAGAGGATTTTGTTAGCCATTATCAGCAGGTTGTACTTGACAAGATTAGGAAATTCCAGCCATCCAAGCTGTTTGAGGTTGATGCAGTGGTGGGTTCTGAATGGCAGGCCTGTAGCAAACCTGGCAATGTGATTATAACAGGTTGTTAGTCTATTAAGTTCAGATTTACTTATATTGGCTAGAAGGGGGGAGGCATATAGGAGTGTCGAAAGTAGGTGCGAGCGAGCAATGGCTATTTTAGCTGGGGGGGGGTAGGCTTTGATTCTATAGAGTGACCCAAGTTTTTTATTGATGGTCTTGATTGTCTGATTTACATGGAGGTCAAATTTTAAGTTATTGTCTATAGTGACACCCAGTAATTTTGTATTGGGGTCAGGGGAAATGACTGTCCCGTCTTTTGCATTTATGGTGGAAGAGAAGGGTACAGACCTTTGGGTTAGTGGGAATACGAGCATTTTATTTTTTGGGGATTAAGTAGCAGGTGATGCTTGGAGAGCCAGTTTTCTATGGCAGTGAATGTGGACTGGGTATTCTTCTTTAGATCAGTGGGAGATACAGCTGAGCAGATCAAAGTGGAGTCATCAGTGCATTGGATACAGCTGATCTTTGGTATGATAGTAGGCAGGTCATTGATAAAGATGGAAAACAGTAGTGGTCCTAATATGGAGCCTTGTGGTACTCCAATAGTGTTTGGTAATAGATTAGAGAGCTTATTCTGCCAGAGGACAGCCTGTTGTCTGTTATTAAGATAGGATGTAAACCAATGAAGGGCTTTGGGGTCTAGGCAGAGGGTTTGCAGGGTCCTAATCATAAGTTGATGATCAACCATATCAAATGCCTTGGAAAGATCCAAGAAGAGGGCAGACGAAGTGCGATTATTGTTGCAGTTATTATTAATGGTGTTAGTGAAGGACAATAGGGCTGTGGTAGTACTATGATGTGGGCGAAAGCCGTGCTGGGTATCAGCCATAAGGTGATTCTGGATTAGGTGTTGCATGAATTGTTTATGTATACATTTCTCCATAATCTTAGCAAGTGGAGAGAGTATGGCTATGGGCCTATAATTAGAGTATTCAGTAGAGGAACCTCCTCTGCATTATGGAATAACATAAGATGCTTTCCAGATGTTAGCAATTTTAGCTTCAGATATGGTGCAGTTGATTAGAATAGAGAATGGATAGGCAATGGCATCTACTGACATTTGCAGATATTCAGCTGGGAGTTGGTCAGCAGAGAGTGTGGTGGGTTTTAGTTTTTTGATCAGTCTGCAAATAAAGGAAGTTGACACAGGCTTAAAGCTGAATAAGTTATGGCTATTAGAGTTAGTGGTATTATAGTCAGGGGAAGTTGGAGGTAGTTGGGTGGCAAGAGCTTGAATAGACTCAGTAAAGAAATGGTTAAAACTATTTTCAACCTCTTCTGGGGGTTTATTAGTGGTGGCAGCAGGGTTAGGTGTCGATGTTTTACCAGGATACAGTAACTTGTTGATCCCAGCCCAGAACTTTTGAGGATTATTCTGATTAGTCATCTGTAACCTACAATAGTAGTGTTTTTTATCTTCTCTTATAAGACAAGTCTTTTTGTTTCATTCCTCGCATGCCTGTATTTATTATGATCATGGGGGTCTTTAGTATGGCGCCAGGTAGCCCAGAGTTTATTTCTACAGGTTATTTTTAGTCTTGATTCTTTGGAAAGCCAAGGTATGTTTTTATCTTTTGTTCACTTTAGGCGGGCAGGAGCATGTGAGTCTAGAATTTCAAGAAATTTATTCTTAAAATAGGTGACAGCCTCCTCTAAGGGGAGATGCTTTAGTTTAGACCAGTTGCAGGAGTTAAGTTCCAGTTGAAGTTTGTCAGAGTCAAGGTCCCTTTTGCTTCTAACTTTCCTGAGCAAGGGGTGTTGTGGGATAATGGCTTTTTGTTTAACTATGTAGGTAAGGAGATGATCACTTAGATCCTCGGGGAGGGTACCTGCAGTGTACATTTGGGGGTTACTATTTACAAGAATCCCAACCAGTATACTATCTTTTTGGGTGTGTTTGCCTAATCTGGTAGGGGTGACTATGGTTTGAGTGAATGCATGGAGGCTGATGTGAGTGGAGGGGGATTTTGAGGAACAGGAACCCCAGTCAATATTAAATTCTCCCAGGACTAGGGTTTCTTGGGGGTACTTAGAGGATAGCCAGTGAAGAGTGTCTTCGAGTGTGGCTACATTGTTACCTGGGGGAATGTGCATGCAAATAATGTGGACACAACCAGACCAACATGGTGGACACAAGCAGACCAACATGGTGGGCACAACCAGACCAACATGGTGGACACAACCAGACCAACATGGTGGACACAAGCAGACCAACATGGTGGACACAACCAGACCAACATGGTGGACACAAGCAGACCAACATGGTGGACACAAGCAGACCAACATGGTGGACACAAGAAGACCATTGTTTCCGTGTCGGTTTATTATACTGGTAAAGTGTAGTCGAGCAGTAGTGGTGCTGTGCTGGGGCCTAACGCCATGTTGTGTTTCTGAGAGCAGGTTAGCTGAGGTTAGGGATTGCATCAGCTGCATATTTATTTATTTATTGACATAATAAAAATAAATAAATAAAATCAGCTGTATATGAATGCATTTCTCTATTATTTTGGAGAGGCCGGGAGAAAATTGCTATTGGTCTGTAGTTATTAAACTCTGTGGATGTGACGTCTTTGTGCAGTGCTGTGATGTAGGATTTTTTCCATAGTGATTGGATATATCTTTCTGCTGTGGACCTATTAATTAGTATGGACACAGGGAAGGCTATGACTTTTGTGGCCATTGCTACAGATGTAGATTTTAGTTTAAGAAGCAACTTCGTTATGAGTGAGGTAGGTACTGGACTAAAACTGAAGAGCTGTGGGTGGTTTTGATTGGATAGGGGTAGAGTGAGGGGGGCAGATGTGTTAGTACCTAAGAGATAATATTGATTGTATAAAGTAGGAATTAAACTGTGTGGGATAGAGTATATCATATTGTCTGTTTTTGGAGAGGGACTAGTGGTTTTGCCAGGGTGGAGTAGTTTATTTAATGATGACCAAAAACGTTTTGGGTTGTTTTTATGTTGTCTTGTAGGTTGGTATAGTATGTTTGCTTATCCTGTTTGATGTGGAGTTTTGCAAGGTTTCTAAAATGTCTAAATTGCTGGAAGGCATTTTTAGTTCTATTTTTATACCAGTTTTATTCCCTTTTATCATGACTTTTTTGTTTCCTTTGTCAGCCATGGTGCAAGGCTGGACTTTACTCTTTTATTATGTAATGGTGTTAGATTATTTAAGGTCTGTAGGAATATGTTATTAAAGTATTCCACAGCAGTATATAGTGGCACTGTTCTAAGTACATTCCAGTTATATTGTTTTAATGTTTTGTTGAAAATATATTTGATGAAATTGTTTGTATTTTGTATTTGATTATAGATCATATGCTTATCTAGGTTACAATGAGTTCTAATGGCATATGTTGGTATGTGGTCACTTATGGTATCTGAGAGGCACCCTATGTTTGTCTGTCTTTTTTTTTTTTGATGGAAATCCAGTCTAATGTTGAGTGTCTCCCTGAAGTTTTGTTGATTCTAGTGGGTGTGGTTATTAATTGTCTGAAGTTGTACAAGTTTATGGAGTCAGTGGGGGTAGTAGAATTTATGAGTTGCCTGTCTATATTTAAGTCTCCAATTATTGTAGTTTCATGGTTAATTTGTTGGGCTATCCAATGCAGGATGCTTTCAGCAGTATCAATGTTATTCCCTGGTGGTATTTAAATTGCTGTTAAACATATGGTTTTCCTATTGATGATGTTTAGGAGTGTTATTAGTAGTTCAACATTGTTAAATTTGGGTATTCCCTGTGGAAGTAAGGTAATGGTTAGGGCATTTTTATAGATGATTGCTTCACCACCTGCACGTTTGTTTTGTGTGTCATGAGTAAGTATATTGTATCCTGGGAAGGTGGCCTCATTATCCTTTTTTTGTTTTTAACCAGGTTTTGGTAGCTATGACTACATCAGGAGTGCATGTGGCAAGGTAGGCATATAAGTCATGGATTTTATTGCACATACTTCTTAGGTTCATATTTCACACTGAGGAAGGCTGTGTATAGTTAACCAGCCAAAACCGGTCTGTGCCATTCTTTGCTGTTTTTTGGATTATGGTCTATTACCAATAAAGTTTATTTTTTGGGTCATGTTCTGCTGGCTCCATCTTTTTTGTTCTTTGGATTACCTATTGAGCCGTGCAGTTGCTTCTGTGCATGCTTCATATTTGTTACAAGGTAGGCATATAAGTCATGGATTTTATTGCACATACTTCTTAGGTTCATATTTAGTAAGATAAGTTTGGATTCTGGTTTTTTTGATGTATCAGGTGACTGGTTGATTTATTTATTTAAATTTTATTTGGCATTTGTTTACCGGGAATGTCCGACTGGGCATGAATCCCATTTTCGGCAGAGGCCCGGGGAGAAAAGCTCCAACATACATAGTTCAGTTAATAAACTACATAATATTATCACATGAAGTGCAGTAACAAATAGTAGAATAGGCAGAGAGGATAAATAAAGTCAGATGAGAAAATCATTTAGTGCATATTAAACAACAGTCATAGGACACTGAACACCTAGTAAAGTACGATCAATAGCGATAACCAATGGTAAAGACGTTAAGCATTTTAAATGTGGGTAAAAGACCAAGAGAAAGGAGAGAGATTTTGCAGCTGGGGGGAGATTATGAAATTGAGTTAAAGTAGGGAGCTATCTGAGAAGTAACTGGCGCTTTGTTTAATAAGAGAAGGGAGGAAAGGAAAGGGGAAAGGAAGAGCAACGCAAAGAGAAGGAAGGAAGAAGGAAGAGAAGGCAGGAGTAACAGGTCGTGTCAGCCTGGTGTAGGACATGTACAGTGCCAGGAGTTCAGGAGAAATCTCTTTAGAGATTGCTTGAATATGTGATTACATGGCATTGCTCTAATATCTGTAGGAATACTGTTCCAGACCTTTGCTACTGAGCAGGAATATAAGCAGTGACCGATAGAGTTTTTCAGATTATGGATTTCAAGGAGGTGTTTCTCATATGAGTGAAGAGGGCGATTCGGGAGGTAACGGTTAAGAATGGTGCTGGTTGCTGGGCAGGATGAGGGTTTGTATACATTTTATGAGTAAGGAGGAGTTGGGTGAACTTGAGGTAGTGAGGTAAGTCAAGCCAGTTTAAATATCTGAGGGCGGAGCAGTGGTGGGAGTTGTATGACTGACTGGCTGCAAATTTAACTACGTTGTTAATGTAAAGCTTAAGTTTTCATCTTAGGGAGATCTGAATGTTGGTGAAAGTGGGTGAGGCATATAGTAGTGAAGGAAGCAGGTATGTATTGGCTGGAGTAACTCTTGAGGAGTTGGTAAGGAATCTTTTTGATCTATAAAGCATGTCCCATTTTTGATGTGTAGTTTTTTATGCACTTTTGAATATGAAGATTAAATTTCAGTTGATCATCTATTATGGCACCAAGTAACTTTGTGTGAGGTACAACTTCAGTTTCAGTATTGCTGAGAGAAGATATTTTGAAAGTGTCTATATATATATATATATATATATATATATATATATATGTTTGGGATTTGTGAAGAAATAAGAGCAGTTTTGTTTTATTTGGATTTAGGAAAAGCTGATTTTCACTGAGCCAGTTTTCAATAGAATTGAAAGCCTGCTGAGTGGTAGACTGTAACTGAGAAGGATTGTTAGATGAACAAATGACAGTGGAGTCATCTGCGTATTGTATTAGTGTAGCTTGTTGGGAAGATGCATGTAGATCATTTAAAAATATGTTTAAAACGAGAGGGCCAAGTACGGAGCCTTGTGGGATACCTGTATTAACTGGGAGAAATGATGATTAAGCAGAGAGACATCTAACTGATTGTAGCTGGTTAGACAGCTAACTAGAGAACCAAGTGACTATTGCACTGGAAAAGACTAAAGCAGACATTTTTGAGAGTCGTTTGGTATGTGCGACTGTATCGAAAGCTTTAGAGAGACCTAACAAGAAGAGACTAAACTGTCTTTATCTCTGGCTTTAATGATGTGGTCCAAAAAGTCAGCAAGAACAGTTGTAGTGCTATGATCTGGGCAAAAGCCGTGTTGGGTAGAGGTTAATAGATTTTCTTGGAGTAAATCTTGTAAAAATTGTTTATGAATACATTTTTCTAAGATCTTGGAAAGAGGGGACAAGATTGCAATTGGCCTGAAGTTTGTTATTTCAGCGGAGTTTCCCTCTTTATGAAGAGGAATGATGTAATTGTTTTTTTTCCATTGAGAAAGAACATATGACTCACAAATGGATCGATTGGTCAAGACAGAAATTGGGTAGGCAGAACATATGACTCACAAATGGATCGATTGGTCAAGACAGAAATTGGGTAGGCAGTAGATAGTGTATCAATCTTTAGATATTCATATGGGAGATTATCTACAGAGGGTGATCAGGGCTTAAGATTGTGTAATAATTTTTTTTGGGGGGGTTGAAGTGATAGGTTTACAAACAGTGAGACCTCGGTTGGGGTGAATATCTCCGCTATTGTTTTGAATTGATATTTAACAGAGGAAAGAGTATGGCCAGTTATATTTTAGTCTTGGTGTGGTATTTCATCATTAATTTGGATACTTAGTTTTGAGATATTTATAGATAAATAAAACCAATGTGGTTTGTTAGTAGAGACAGGATATTATGGAGATAGATAGGCTGGGTAGATGTTAATATTCTGTGTGAAGACTGGTTGAAGTCCTGAGTATCTGAAGGAGGTAGATTTAATAATTGGTGATAAAGGCTAGTGGAGTGAGGAGAAATAGTAAAATAATCTGACTTAGGGGCATCCTATTTAACTTGGGTTTTATCTTTGTTGTTAATTATGATAAAAATGTTAGGAGTGTATTGCGTTGGTTGCAGAGATTAATTTGATAGTTAAAGGGGTCAAGGATTAATACAGTTTGAGAGAGAGTCCTGAGTGATAAACTGGAGTGGGTGTTACTATTGTTTTTCGGTTTACTATCATTACTGTGAAAGGCAAAACATTTGCCATTCGCAATAACAAAAATAAACACCGAAACTGAACTCTCCACTCCTACACAATGTTGACCCAAATGATCGACGCATTTGAGTCGACATTGTCACAGAAAACATCACATGATAGCCATATAGGAGCTGATGTAAATCAAACTCAAACCCCCCTGCATCTCCATACCCCCTGCTACTAATATATTCCAACTCCGAGATCGCACTACAGTGGGGATATGGATGAATTTCCAATCCCCACTGTACTGTGATCTCCATACATATAGTAACACACTTATGTGAATGCAATACTGCATTTGCATTAAGTGTCTTTGACTATCTCATACACTTTTCATTTTATGCACGACATTCTGATTTTCATCAGCATACTTGCCAACAGAATGTAGTTTGCACAAATGACAGTAAACCTTGTTTTTCTTTTGGAGGGAACTGATGGTATTGGTTTGAATATTATGTGGCTGCTATATTAAAATGTCACAATACTAAAATGTTGAAATTAAAGTACCTACTCCCTACATGTGTAGAGAGCTGAACTTGACCCTTCTCTCCCTACAAGACATGTGTTAGGGGTCATTTCAGTGTTTCACTAGCAAGAGAGTGATATTGAATGCCATGAGTAGGTATTTTGAGTTGAAGATTATAAAGTTTACACACATTAACATTTCATGATTTTGTATTCGTATAATAAGCTGTCACATACTCAGAATATATTGAAGGTAATTGGGAAGAAATGTTTAATGCACAATTTGGATAACATTCAGAATATTGCCAGAGGAAGATAATGGCAAAGGAAAGTCATTGCATTCCCCAGTCCTCCGCATAATGATTTTCAGAAAATGACTTGATGAATTCACTTGCCGTAGATGCATATCTTTGTTATTATTTAAGGTATTACTGAATGTGCCTATACTTTACAATACATTTTGACATAGTGGATGGTTTATGATATACGTTATACTTTGCCAGATAAATTGGAGGGTAATGCATACACTTTCGCAGATTCAATTAGATTTTTTTCATTATGGAATTTAACTACTTTTGATTAACCTGAAACATAAGTCATATTTCTGACACACATTGTCAGTCATTTGATTCAGCAGCACTTGAAAAATTTAGTGGGAGCTCAATAAAAAGAAATAATGCAGCAATATGAAAATAGCATTCATTTCCAATTATTTAACTTTGACTGACAAACTGCTTGTAGGCTTTTGCAGTTTACAGAAAATAAAGTAGGCACAAATTTAAAAACTTAAAATGGAGATGCAAAATCCAAACATTAGTCACATATTTGTAAATACCAGCTATTGTGTCTATTTCAAATGTAAGTGGATACAAAAATAAACCATCATTTAGATAAAACTGAAGTTATAAAATTTTGAAGATAACCAGAAATATTTGGATATGGAAAAGTCAAAGAATATATTACATAATACTTCATATGTTTCTGTAGCAAATGACGTTTCAAATTTTGATGGAATCAGAATTCTGCCTTTTAAAGAGCTGTAAAACATTCTAGAATATTATCGACTAGGACTATTAAACAATATTCATATACTCCAAACAGCATAATTATCATACACATAGTTTTCAAGTAGATCGATAACCCTTTTCATGACATGGCATAGAACTAGTTTCATTCATTATTATTTTATTTATTTTTTTATTTTACATTTGTTGACCGGGAAAGTCTGACTGGATATATGTCCATTTTCAGCGGAGGCCCAGGGAGAAAAGCTCCAAATACAGTAATGAAATTTTGAAAACATAGTTAAAAAGGATTTTTGACTATTAAGACTCAACTTAAACTTTAAACATAATTAATATACATATTTTTTACAAGTACAGTCATAGAGAATAACATAACACAGAGAGTTATTACAAAGCTAAACAAAATTCTTTAGGAATAGTTAAAAAAGGGAAATAATCAAAGCAAGAGGAATCCAGTACCAATAGACTTAAAAATGAAAAGCAAAAGGGAGACAGTGTCAGTCAGGATTTGAGCATGGACATAGCCATTGTGATTTTAGGAGGGTTTTACGTTGTTTGAAAAGAGGAATAGATGTCAGGGATGTTAGTTCTCTTGGAAATTTGTTCCACGGGATACCAACTGAGTTAGTAAATAGGCAGTCCCCAGATTTGTTATTGGATTTTAGGGTAGAGACAAGTACTCTGCTAGCAGATCATAAGGTTAAAAGATTTTGATAGGTGCTAATAATGTTTCTGAGTATGGGCATATTTGAGGGATGATGCAGGATCTTGTGAATGATTATGAGTTGCTGAAAAAGAACCTGACTATGCAGTTCTAACCATCCGAGAAGTTTGAGATTTTTGCAGTGGTGGGTACGAAATGGGGCATCAGTTGCAAATCTGGCTATGTTGTTATAACATGTTGCCAACTTATTTATATTGCTTTTGGAGAGGTTTGTATAGATTGGTGAGGCATAGAGGAGGGTAGAGATTAGGTGATTTTGGGCAATAGTAGTCCTGGCTGGAGTAAGAAAGGATTTAATTTTGTACAGGGAGCCCAGTTTTCTATTAACCAATTTGATAGTTAGATTGATATGAGTGTCAAAATTAAGATTGTAATCAATTGTCACCCTTAAAAGTTTGGTGGTTGTGTCAGGAGCTATTAATGTACCATTTTTAGAGATGACTGTGAAGTTTATAGTGGGGGATTTCTGAGTGGGAGTGAACAACAGTAATTTAGTTTTTTTAGGGTTAAGGAGGAGGCAGCGTTGATGGAACCAGTTTTCTACTAAGGTAAATTTTTTTGGGCTGTGGCTTGAAGTTGGGGAGGCAAGGAGGTGGCACAGATTAAGATTGAGTCATCAACATATTGTATACATGAGGTTTGAGGAAGGGAGGCTGACAGATTGTTAATGAATATAGTAAAGAGGAGCGGTCCCGAAATTGATCCTTGTGGGACTCCAAGAGTAATAGGGAGCAGAGAGGACAGTTCATTGTCCCAGAGGACTGCTTGCTGTCTGTTTTCTAAGTAAGATTGAAACCATTTGACTGTTAGTGTATCTAATGAGAGAGATTTAAAGTGTATCTATCAATAGTTCGTTATTCACCATGTCAAATGCTTTGGAGAGGTCAATAAACATGGCAGAGGATAGGAGATTGTTATTTTGATTTTTATTTATACAGTCTGTAAAGGATAGCAGAGCTATGGTGGTGCTATGATGTGGTCTAAAACTGTGTTGGCAGTCTACTAGAAGGTGATTTTGGAGGAGATGAGTAAGAAGTTGGCGATGAATACATCTCTCCATAATTTTTGCTATCGGTGAGAGTTTGAAAGTTCACTTGAGTTACCTCCTTTGTAGAGAGGGATAATATGTGAAACTTTCCAGATGTTAGGGATGGAACATTCTGTAATGGTTCTGTTAATTAAAATAGAAATGGGGAAGACAGGTACTCCAGCTGCTAATTTCAAATATTCAGCTGGAAAGAGATCAGCTGATGGGGTACAATGTTTGAGTTTCAGCAGTAAGTTGTGTATGTGAGATGTGGGAATGGGTTGTAGTTGAAATAGGGGTAATGAACTAGTCGACACAGGTGAGTTAGATGTGGACACTAGTGGTAAAGAATTGGCTAGAGACTGGACAGTTTCAGAGAAAAAATTGGTGAAAGTGTCAGCAATTTCGGTAGAAGAATGTTGAGTCAAATTAGAGGGGGTGGGTGTTTTAGAGTGGCCAGGATGAAGTAATTTATTTATTCCTGACCAGAATTTTTGTGGGTTTTGATATTGGGTTTGTTGGAATTGTAGGTAATAGTTTTTTTTTATCAAGGAATATGGCTTTCTTAGTGGCATTTCTCAGTTGACAAAAAGTTTAAGTGATCAGTTTGCTTTTTTGTATGTCTCCATTTAATCCAGATTTTATTTCTAAGTCGCATTTTTTGTCTAGTCTCTTTTCTGAGCCAGGGAGCTGGTTTGTTCTTAATTCTGATCAATCGAGAAGGGGCATGGTGGTCTAGTATTTGTAAAACTTTATTGTTAAAGTATGAGACAGCTTCCTCTAGAAGTAAATATTTTAAGGGGGTCCAATTGCAAGCTTTAAGATCAGCTTGAAAGTTAACTGGGTTTAGATTTTTTGTATTTTGGGTGGTTCTGAAGTTTACTTGATTGGGTATTGAGGTTTTTAGCTTTGTTATAAAGGTAAGAGAGTGGTCACTAATATCATCGGGAAGTATGCCTGTTTTATAAAATTGGGGGTTACTGTTAACTAGTATCCAATCTAAAGTGGTTTGTTTATTGCTAGGTTTGTGAGTATTTGTAGGGTGGGTGATGGTTTGATAAAAGCCATGAAGGTTAATGAGGGTAATAGGATTACTATTAGGATTATTAGGACTGATTATTAAGGAATTCATTGGATGAAATGCCTGCAAGGTAAAATATGATATTCAGAAGTAAAATTAATCAGAACAATAGTTAGCAGGAGTGTTAACAGGATGTTAAATAGGAAAAACAGACTATTAAAAAGAGCTAAATAGAAAAGCATATCTAAAATATTTTAAAAAGTTTGTGAAAGTAATCAAGCAGATGATTCATAGGGGAAATTCAGAGAATGAGCTTGAGTTAAATACTAGGATCTAGAACAAAAAAAAGACATTTTGTGCATGAAATAGGAAAGGCAAAGTGAATCCAGACAATATACTAAACAATGTGCTGGAGGCACTATGCTGAAGCTCATGACATATTGTCTGTACTTTGCAAGTATTTTCAGCTTCTTCCTTATACCACACACTGATGAGGGCAATATTAACAGATTCATTCTCACAAATATATTCAATAATTATTCACTTCTAGGAATCAGAGAACAGATAATTGAAGAGTTAGTTGTTATAGAAAGCAGATGCTAATGAAATGAAATATGTTGATAATATTAGTAATAAAGACCTGAAAGACCTTAAATAGATTTTCCTATAGTAAAGTTGCTATATGACTGAACAAAATGTCCTTTCAGCTGTATTGTTTATTGTAACACACTGTGCTCCTTATAATATTTACTTTTTATTCCTTTTTTGGTCTTGAAACTGTACTTTATTAACTTTTGACTCTGCACTGTACTTTATTAATTTTTGAGTTTGTGCTGTACTTTATTAACTTTTGACTCTGCACTGTACTTTATTAATTTTTGAGTTTATACTGTACTTTATTAACATGTGATTTGTATTTACTGTATTTGCTGTACTAATCTTTGTGGAGCTTTTCTTCCCGGGCCTCCGCTGAAAATGGGATCCATGCCCAGTCGGACTTTCCCGGTAAACAAATGTAAAATAAAATAAAATAAATAAATTAAATAAATAAATAAATAAATAAATTGGCCCTGATGCTATATCATAGTTCCAAAAATTACCTGTCAAATCTCAACCCCAGATAATCTTAAACAAGGGGTTGCACTAGGATCCAGACTTGCTCCTCTAGTATTATCTGTCTGCTGCAATAAACTGTCCTTTGACCTTCCTCACCTCCTACTCAGTCCAATCCCTCACAGTGCTACAAAAAGAACTATAATCTAAATTTCTACCACTAATCCATCGGATCAATAATGAAAAACATTACTAGTTAACAAATCTGAAACAAACAAACAAAAACTATCCTTTTGGGAACCAAATGCAAACTAAATAAAACTTCCTCTACATTACAAACCACTGATCACAAAAATACTGTTATAGAAAATACTAACATTTAGGTATCTATAGCTCTGGGTAGCCCCACCTGTCAACCTAGACTACATAAGGAAACAGATTAAACTATGGTTATTCAGGACCAACAAATTCTTATCAGTCTTTTCTAAGGCCCCCAGAAAAGCACTAGAAAAAAAGGCATCTTATTTTACCAACTCGAATAGAGCCTTTCCTTGGTAGCATAGTAGACCTGAGGCTCTGTAAATCTATCCCAGCCCATCTTAAACAAAATTTCATTCCCAATTGTAAGTTCATCTCTAGAAAATGGTTAAATGTGAATATCATATATCCAACAACATTACCTAATTCCACCATAATCTCTCCTCTCCTACATTCTTCCACTCCATCTCTCAGTTAAAATCCTTGCACTAGTCTACATATTTCTGCATACTCCACATTGGCGAGCGTCTCTGTATTATAACACTTGCATTGCATAGCCTAGTCTCTGCAGCTGTACTTTATATACATACTTTATATATATGTATATATAAATATATATATATATATATATATATATATATATATATATATATATATATATATATATATATATATATATATATATATATATATAAACCTCTAATTTAATCAACTGTCTTTAACATTAACATCTGTTTAGTCAACACAGTTTGGTCGACAAAACAGATGGTCAACAGGTGTGCAAGATCACACAATCCCCAAGGGTGGGGGAATATGCCATTTTCTCAGTATTGTACAATCATGGAGTTAGTAGATATCATTAGCGGAGCATGAGGATGCAGGGGATTTGTCCCCCTGCAAAAAATGATGTTTCTATAATTTGTTTGTAGCTTTATTTCACTACTGTAAAGGTATTCCCCAGGTATTCATCGTGATGTTTCAACATTTGTATTGTTGACGTTTTGTTGTTGATATTAGTGATGGCTGATATGGGCATCCAACCTCCTGTCTTTGATAAATCCCACAATCTCTGCCAGCTGCTGATGGGTGACGAATATGTCACCTCCACTCTTACTGCTACAGACAGGTACAGCTGGACCAGTTTCTGGTGCAGGATTAACTAAAGCAGCTGGGGTAGCTATAGCAGGAGATGTGGAGGCATCTGTAGCAGGCTGTGACCCAGATGTGCTGGGTACTTCTGTTGTGGTGATGGTCATGGCATTGCAGCTGCTACCACATGGGGGGGGGGGCAATAGACCTTGCTGGTGGGATGGATGCAGGTTGTTGTGCTGCTACATATAATAGAAAAAGGAATGGAGAGAAACAAAGTAACAAACAAAATAAACATATGTAATGGAGAGGGCAGCAACAAAGGGGTGATACAAATACAATGAAAAAAATTAAATTCTTACTGTATAGATACTGCTTCACTTAAACACAATATTGATACTAGCCCAAAACAACTCAGGAGTTTATTAAGCCTTTTAATATATAGAAATGTATGCCTGGCCTGATCCAACAACATCATCATGGGCTGTATGATTAACGTGACGAGCTATCATGTGCTGTATGATTAACGTGATGAGCTATCATGTGCTGTATGATTAATGCGATGAGCTATCATGTGCTGTATGATTAACATGACGAACTATCGTGTGCTGTATGATTAACGTGACGAGCTATCGTGTGCTGTATGATTAACGTGACGAGCTATCGCGTGCTGTATGATTAACGTGATGAGCTATCATCTGCTGTATGATTAACGTGACGAGCTATCATGTGCTATATGATTAACCTAACTAGCTATCATGTGCTGTATGATTAACGTGACGAGCTATCGTGTGCTGTATGATTAACGTGACGAGCTATCATGTGCTGTATGATAAACGTGATGAGCTATTCAGACAGTGCAACAGATGTCTCTATTCAGAGATGCAATAATGGTGTCTGAGACTAATGTACATATACAAAGGAAACACACTGCTCAGGCATACCTATTTCACTCACAGGTAACAGGCAAATGAAACAATTGCAATTTTGTATTACAATACGGCCACTTAACTACTAATGACAATCTTATATGTTTAGCCCA
Source organism: Protopterus annectens (assembly GCF_019279795.1). Lineage (NCBI taxonomy): Eukaryota > Metazoa > Chordata > Ceratodontiformes > Protopteridae > Protopterus > Protopterus annectens. The sequence continues at coordinate 12,583,454 of NC_056730.1, forward strand.
TGTAATACTGACTTAATACTAAGGAGACAGAAAAATAAAATTAGAATATTTTTCAGGATAACACAACAGTGGGGGATTGAACCCACAAGCATATTCCAAATGTGAGCACAGAGCCTTAACATCCTAACCCACTTGTCCATCTAAACAACAGGATGCATGTATAAACACACAAGTAACTTTCAACAGTTATATTGTTAACTTTCAGGTATGGCAGAAATGGTAGAGGTTGTAATAGTGTATCAAAGTTGTACATTTTTTGAATGAGTCAGTCCTACTGAGTCACTCCTACTATTTGTGGGTTTTTTTAATTGTGAATAAAACTTTATTTTTAACACCTTTATTGAATTATCAATTAAGAAACAGGCAAACACGCATTTATATAAAAGAAAACAAGCCATATTAACATATTCCCAGTTGCAAACATTATACATCACATATATACTTTTGTATATTTATCATCAGTTCAACATTGCATAAATTGACCCATTCCTGCTTTCACTTAACCCTCACTCCTCCTACTCCAAAACATTATTCTGCACGTATTGTCCCTCCTACTGTTACTATTACAAACAAGACATTATCCCATTGTTTTCTTAGGTGTTCCAGTCCTCTCTTGTTTTGCTACCTATTCCTTTCAATCTCTTCACAGGCTAGAGACATAAAAAGGTCATTTTTAACATTTGTGGATGGCAAGTAGTGCCAGTTTAAAGGTAGCCCTAATATAACAGCGCTAGTTACAATACATAGGTGATGCATGTTTCATAACTTCATCACCCCATCGGTGTATGAGGTCAGGATTGGTGTGTCTCACGTCATTATAATGGTGACAGCACTGTTCTGCCATGCATGGGTTGCTAGTTGCTTAGGTGACAGCCTGGACTAATCTATTTCAGGCTTCGGCCTTATACTAAGGTCCTTCACAGCTCTGTACTCTAAAAGGAGCACTACCCTCATCTTCTCCAGCCAGAATGTCACAACTTACAGAATCTCGGGGTAAAATGTCAGAGACCTGGTGCCCACATCAGATCTTGTGGGTCCCATCTGCCACACAACAATGAGCATCGATGGACACCTCATTTGCGAGACACATGGCAACCTCGGAAAATATAGATATTCTATTATTATGGTTCACAATGGTGGTTTAAGGTGTGCAACATGGCAGTTCTCAATGCCAGTGTATTTTGTTAAGAACGCATGCTCTAGTGTCACTTCATATTCCAAAGGCAAAATATGGAATTACACTCTCTACCCCAAAAGCACAGGCTGACCGTGTATGTATATAGTGCTGCCTGCAGGACCTCAGCCATGCTGATGGCATTAAATACACTTCTACATGATGTGTACCACATGTGCTCATTGTGTAAATCAGGCAATTCAGAATCAGTAGTGAGCTGAGTCCTAATTAGCATCATCATTATGCCAAGACAGGTGAATCTACACAATAAAAGCAAGACAAGAAGCACACAGCTACATTACGCTAATGAATAAAACATGGCTGCTAGAGTTTGATTCCTCCCAAAGGCAATTTTACAAAACATATCTGCTTGTATAAAGTAAGTGCTACTTCCTGCAAATCCATTCTTTTGTCATACAAGTGCTTTTAATGCCTGTTTAACCAGCTGCCTATAAGGTATATCAGTCTGTCAGTACTTTTAAATGTGGTGGCCAAAATGTATTGAAAGGCAAATTGCAAAGGTACAGCAGTTAGTAGCATGCAGAGTTATTACTCTGGACAGGAGACACACCATTGAGTTCATATTCAGAGTTTTGTTCAGTACAGTTTTAGTGTTGTATGCCTTGCACCTATGTCATTAGCAGAGCATGATCTAGCACTAGGCAACCTAGGCAGTTGCTAAGGGCCCTCTGGCTGGGGCCTGCCACAACATTTACTTTTTTAATTAAAAAAGTAAAAAAAATTACATGTGTTCTTTAAGGGTGTTCCAAAAGAAAGAAGAATGCCCTCTACATCTGTTCGTCCATCGACTCACACACCTGTTGCTTTCCGCAATGCAAATTTCAATATGCACTTGTTCCCTGATGAATGCAGTTGTCCTGGACGCACACAGACAAACAACAATCCATCCATCAGTAAGGAAGGTGTGTGTGTGTGTGTGTGTGTGTGTGTGTGTGTGTGTGTGTGTGTGTGTGTGTGTGTGTGTGTGTGTGTGTGTGTGTGTGTGTGTGTGTGTGTGTGTGTAATGCCCTAGTTAGGGATAGTAGGTTAGTTAATTTGCTCAGGATCAAATCCTAACTTGGTTACAAAAGAGAAGAACCTGAATCCTCCACACCAACTACCAATTTAGTTTCACTACATTTTCAAGGAATTGTGAGATTCAAGGGAAGAGAAGTTTACTGCTGCTCATGCTAAGTCTGTTTTTATGCACAATTGTTTTGTTTAGAAAATGGTCATCATTATTGTGCTATTGAAATTTAAAGAACTGTTAGTAGCACAGCAGGTAGCATTCTTGCTTTGGATGTAAAAGGCTGTGGGTTCTACTCTTATAGCATGCAGATGGGTTGCAGATACTGTGTTGTACTTTGGGGATGGGGTGGGAGTACTGCAGTCTTGAATGCATCCTCCTTTGCATGAGATGCCAAGTAACTATGAAACTGCTGTTGGTTTGCCATCCATTCCCTATTGCAGTATTATCAGCTTACCCATTTTTTACTTTATTTATTTTATGTAACATAAACAATTTATTCTTCAAGGGCAGCAGGCACACTGAATTTGTGGATGAAATACTGAAATATAAAGTTGTTTGCTAGCAACAATCTCTTCATTAGTTATGGATCTCTTTCAAGTGGAATTATTCAGATGGCTTTTACTTCTGCAGGGATTGTACATATTGACTGATATTGAAGGATTGTAATAACAGACGTTTGAGTGGCCTTTTATGGTTGAAATGTTTTGAAATGGTCAGTTTTGTCATTATTGGTTCATACATTTTGTTTTATTGCTTAATGGCAAAATCTTCAAAACTACAAATTTAAAACACACTCTAACAAGTGGTGTTGTTATACAAGGAATATAATTTAATACAATCAGAAAGGTGAATCCAAGAGCACATGCACATATACATAGTCCTAAAAGTGTGTGCAAGGGGCCTGTGGTTTTTAAAACAGCCCATAGGTAAACTTTATCCACGAATGGCCAGATGCATTTTCTTTGAATATGGGTTTCAATGCCATTTCAATAAATGTGAGTTTCAAGGGCAGAGAAGTTTACTATTAATGCTGTCTGTTTTCATTGTGAGATTGTATTGTTTTGTTTAGTAAATATCTATCAGTGTTTGTGATACAAAATTTGAAATAAAAGTTTTAAATTAAAACCAAATATCTGTAATCATTGAAGAAGTAAAGAAGAACATAGTATCCAGACTGAGAGTTTTGAACAGTGTTTATGGTAAATGGGGAGAAATAGCACTGTAATGGGACACTGGAATGGCTACTGGGAGGGGCTACTGTATCTGTGTGGGGGGCTCCAATCCATTATCCTGCCTAGGGTCCCATTTGACTATGATCCAGCTCTGGTCATTAGAGAAAATATTTGTAACAGTGATAGTGTTGCAGTGTCCTTGGTCATATGAAACTCTGTGATTGTTTTGTGGGGTAGATATGTGCAAAGTAAGCCTAGATGTTAGATTTATTTAAAGAGTGTAGGTACATGCACCTAAAACGCCCACCTCACTAATAAATGGCTGTGCCACTTCTCCACACCAGGGGAACAAGTGACATAGGGAGCCAATACCACATCACGTCCACCTAATCCAGACAGCAGTGTTAACCAAAGCTGATAGTTTATATATTATCTATTTGCAATATGTCTCTATTGCTGACTCCTCCTCATGATTTTAGTTAATATAAGAGTACTGTACATCTTTACATCTTGTCTTATGTAACTATTTTCATATGTGTTCACTGTTCTCTATGTACAAAAATTGTAACTATTCATAAATGTATTCACTGTTATTGACTGTACTAATACTATATTTAAATGTGGAGCTTTTCTCCTCTGGCCTTCGCTGAAAAAGGACTCTTGTCCAGACAGACTTTCCCAGTTATCAAATGTAAAATAAAATAAAATAAATAATGTACCTAAATGTCAGGCATGAATACAGCATACTATATGGCCAAATAGAGATTTGTATGACCCATGCAATAACTAGATCTGACCACAAGAATAACAAAGGTTCAGTCCTGGATTGGATCATCGTTTCTGAACCCAATAGGATTTCTACCTCCGGCACACTCCCAGACAGCATAAGTGACCATTCACCTGCATTCATAATACCTAAGCCCACCACTCTACCACATATATACCAATATAGACACACAAGAGATCTATCCTACTTCTCCCCAGATACCTTTAATGACATTTTGCAAATATTAACTGGAATCCAATCAAATTTCTCCCACTTAATGAAGCTGTGGACTTCTTCAATTCCACATTTCTTAAAGTCTTAAATAATTGTACCTCTCTCCGGCTAAAAAGAGTCAAGACAAAACATGCTAATTGGCTTGCCAAGTCCACAAAAACAAATTATGTCCACTAGAGACAAAGCCTGGAAAGCCTGGCAAAAAAACAAAACTCCTTCCAACCTCACACAATATAAACAACTTTGCAATCAGGCCAAATGATTAGTACTCAAAAACAAAAAAGAATGTTTCCAAACCCTAAAAAAGCAATATAAACAAAACCCCAAAAAGTTTTGGGGTGCAATGAACTCTCTACTTCATCCTGGAACCAACCATAAGCATTTTCCAAACCCAGAAAAAACTACCTCTGAGTTAGTCTCACTCTTTAACTCTTATTTCATTGACACCATTGCTAACTTACTACCACCTTCTCACCCATCACCACAGACCCACTAAACCCTACTCTACAGCATACCCCATCTACTACAACACCCACCTTCTCACTCTCTCCTTTGTCCATCTCAACCATACAAAAGCTTCTTCAAAAACTTAAACCATACACCAATGCCCCAGATAATCTACCTGCAGAATTCTTACAACTATCAGCCTCCTCCACAGCTTATCCTATCAGTAGTCTCATCAACAGGTCCATTCAGGAACCATGTATAACTGATATTTGGAAAAAGGCATATGTTCTCCCATTTCATAAAGGTGGCAACAACTGTGATACTTCTAACTTCCGGCCTATTGGCATTTTTCCCTATCGCAAAAATACTTGAGAAATGCATTCACACAGCTCCGTAGTCACCTGAATAAACACCAACTCCTTTTCTCCACTCAACATGGCTTTAGGCCAGGGCATAGCACCAATACCGCCCTGATTTCCTTCCTTGACACTGTAAATCGAGCTCAGGATGCTGGATCCATAGTCTCTGTACTCTTTCTTGCTCTATCAAAAGCATTCAATACAATTTTTCACTCCCTTTTGCTCACTAAACTCTCCAACTTTGGCATATCTCCCCCCACCCTTCATTGGTTTCACAACTATCTCAGTAATAGGCAACAATCTATTATTTGGCACCACTCCTCCTCCCTTTCATCAATACTAGTACAGAAGTACCCCAGGGTTCCATACTAGGTCCCCTTTCATTCAGTTTATTCATCAATGACTTCCATACCACTCTTACTCACATTACTGTTATCCAATACATAGACAATTCTACTATTATCTGCTCTTCAAAATCTGCCTCTGTACTATAGCAACTTACTCAAAACGCATTTAACTCAACTGAATCCTGGATGTCACATAACCATCTCACCCTAAGAATCCAGCCCAGTCAACAAGTTTGAGTTCTCTATTCATTCCCAAAAATAATATTATTATTGAAGTAGTTCCTAGTACCAAATTACTTGGTGTCACCATTGATGATAATTTATCCTTTGACCTTCATGTCTATAACATAAAAAAAAATCAAAACTTAAAAGCCCCTTTATAGGCACAATTACTTTCTTAGTTTCTCTGCTAAAAAGGCCCTAGCCTCATCATTCCTGCTTCCAACTCTCTTATATGGTCCTCCCATTCATACCAATATTCAATTTTCTTTGAAAACCAAACTCAACACATGCTACAACAAAGTTGCCAAATTTGCTGTAAATGCTACAATCTCCACCCACCACTGTTCCACTCTACATTAGCTAAATTGGCTTGAATTCCCCCATCGCCTTACATACCTACAAATTACTACTGCCCATAAACTTGTCTAACACCCAGCAGCCTGTCCATCCCTCTCCCACATTCTGACCACATACCATCCTAATCGACACCTTAGATCAGAAAACAAAATGCTATTAAACATCGATAAACCTAAGCTCTCTGCCGGTCAAATGCTGTATTCGTTTACTGTCTCCAAGCTATGGAATAATCTTCCTCCTTCACTCAGGGCCATCCCTAATCCCACAGCATTCAAAAAATCCCTTAAACTCCATCTCTCCTCACATTGGCTATGCACCTGCACCCCAACTGACAACCTCAAAACCTGACCCCTCTTTGAATCATGCTCTTCCTTACGCCACTTCACTCCATAACTAGTCTCTCTTCTCCATTTCTCAATCTTTTCAAATTCACTTTGCTGTTACTTTAACCTGCATTATCCCTATCCTAAGCCTTCTGGTGCTTTCTTTTACCCTTAAACTTATTGCTTCTTAACTCTATTACTCTTACTTATACATTTAAACCTTCCATAACAACCTACATATCATGATAGTAGGTAATATTTTACTGTTGTTATCAAATTTATACAGTGTCATTATTAATGTTACTTTATGTCATCATCTTATTTAATGTGCCGCTACTGTCTTATATACTGAGTATTTTTGAGTAATTCTCTGTATGTAATTAAATGTGGAGCTTTTCTCCCCGAGCCTCCACTGTAAATAGGCTCATTTCAGGCCCAGTGGACTTTCCTGGTAAAAAAAAAATGCAATAAATAAATAAATTCTACTGTTTTTCATGCAAATGGAGCAATGCCTAAAATCCATGCTGGCCAGAAAAAGAGCAACGCGTCTGCTGGGATATCAGCTTCATAGGCTCATAGGATCATAGAAGGTTACTGGCCTATCGACCCAAAGGTCATTTCAAGCCTAGCGCTTCATCCCAGTGTAATACCATAGATAATGTAGGCAATACCCAGGATTGCATTTAGTAATGACTGCCCATGTCCATGAGGGTTGTGGGTGCTATCCCCAATAAGAATTTATGGTGCCCCATCCACTCATCCAGGTTCCTTTTGAACAGTGTCATAGAGGTGCTCTGCTTTACATAACTTGACAGCCTATTCCAAAGACACAGCAGTCATTGGCAGACAAATCTGTCCCTCCAGCATGTCGTATTCAAACTTTCACTCATTAGCCCGACTTCTACGATGATGAGAATGAGGTGGCACTCCAGGCCCTCTGTCTCTAGGACTGATGGCCCTCTGATGTACATATGGCTGATCAGCCCTACCATGACCATACCTGGGCTGAGACTGTCTACAATGTGAGAGTAGCGGGTGGCAGTAATATGGGCATAAGATGGTGCATAATAGGGCCATCAATATGAGCTGAGGTGCCACCCACAGATCAGAAGCCATCAGAGGGGAACACAGGGCCATTGAGTGCCCTAGCTCTCACAGAGATGGAGGAATTACTGACCTCTCTTAAAGGCATTACCACCTCCGCAAAGTCCCACAGTGTGGTGCTGGATGATGGGGCAGAGCTAGACAGGTCTGAGAGAGTATCCACTGCAAATGCCCCCTGGTATTTAGTCCTATTTCAGTGCATTAATACCTGTATGTCTTCTGTAATCATTAGTCACTACAAAATTTAATTAAATCTGTATGACTTATGGTATACAGGTACATCTGCATAAGGTATGGTCATGGGTATTAGTTGTTTACAGATTTATAAACATCAGTTGCATGTCTAGTTTTGGTGCAGGGTCATGTTTACACTGGATATTTTATCCTTTGGTGGATTCACAGGTGATTTCACAGATGCTTCTTTATCTGGTACCAATCATTGTAGAACTGCTCCTGTCTGATGTTGGAGGATCTGATACCTCTGATGATGATGATGACAGGGATGAGCTGGTACAGTCAGGGGGTGCAGAATATGTACTGGACATAGGGAATGTGGCCACCACATCCCCAGCATTAACCATGGACACAGACTTTATACCTGTGGGTACCCAGGCTACCCAGGCATCAGAGGGATGATGGAGACACTATCACTCAGGGAAGTGTGCCAGTCCCCAATGAGCAGATGTCTGAATATGACCCCCTAGCACTTATGGATGGATAGGTCCATACAGGGGAGTTGGTTATGGTGCTCAATGGAGATGTGAATGCCACCCATCCCCTGAGGTTTGTTTGTTAGTGGCTGCAACCCAACATGCTTTCAAGGCCATCACACAAGCACAGACTAGTGCTACCACAGCCATGGCAGGGAAAGTGAGGGTGATCCAGAGTTGTCATGCTGACTAACAGGACTGCATGTGCTGTATGTTTGATTTCTTGGATAGACTGAATCACACACTGAAATGTGCAGTGTCTTCTCTGGCTCTCCTGCCAAGGACAAGGGACCATCCATGGAGCCAGTCATCTGCTACATCTACAGACTTTAGTCAGTGTGGCCATGGATGACTGAGATCCTGCTACCGCAGTGCTAGCACTTCCACAGTGATATCTATTGTGGAGATATTTACTTCCAGGAGAGGCCTCCAGGAGAGGCCATCCCCATGGTTGTGGCACATCTCCTAGCAGACATCACTTGAGTTCATGCAGCACATCAGCACCTAGCCAGGGTCAGAGTACATCCACTCCCTGCAGATCCACATTCAGACCACCAAAGCCACCAGATCATCACAAACCACCACTGACCATAGGCCTTCTCAACATTTAACCCCCATACTGGTACTGACATTTCACTTGCATACACATACATACACTGTTTATTTTCATACTCCCCAGAATTCACACCACACAGCACTCTGTGAAAGACATGCACCCCTCTACTCCATTTTCCTCCTGTGCAAATGATTGCATCCTACTCTTTGGTTATTGTTACTTGGGTTGCCTATGTCTGATGTACAACATGGCCAGCCAGTGCATAAGTAGGCATAGACTGGTGCTGATTTTGCATGGATCATTTTTACTGCACTGTATCTGCTTAATTCTTGTATACTGTTTTGTGAAGCTGTGTACACTTTGCTGCCTCTTTGCTAATGCATATCTCATCTGACTCAGCCTGTGTTGCCTGTTGTGTTGGGAACTGCTGGCCCTGCAAGAATCTGTCATAACTGCTTCTAATTTATAATATTATGTAACACTGCACACACAGTCTTTTCACACATGTTACAGGGTCATACTGCAGAGCACTACAGGATGATTCCAGATAGCAAAAGTGTGCCTTCATCAGCCCAGAGACATGCTTAGTAAAGTTTCTGGTTTGTGATAGTGCACAGTTGTACCCATGGTCTGTTGGATTTTGTGGGTCTCTTACAGATGTCATGCGCCAGGGTTCCAGGGCATATCTGGGATCACCAAGAAGATGGCCCTGTGGGAAATCACCTCTTATACACTGAGGGTACAGGTCACAGGTATGCCTTATGTGGGAGTCATGAAAACTATCTGGGTGGCCTGTGCACACATTGTAGATTGCAGCCTGAGCATTACGGACCACCTTGCAGGTGATAGAATGATGCTCATTGCAGTTCATGTACCTCCTTCCTTGTTCACCAGGTGAGACCTTTATTTAAAATTGGCTAAAGTGTATGGACCCTAGTACCTCAAGAAAATGGGCTCTATCATAGAAATCCTGACAAAGTTGAAAGACTTATTGGAGGGTGTCCCTATCAACATGGTACTGGTCCACAATGATGGTGTCATGGAAGCCCTAAAATATTAAGCAAGGTCAGCTGACTCTACATCTCTAGCAGCAACATCAAACATTGTCAGGCACAGCATCTGCAAAATGAGAATCCTGCAATTATACATTTACTATGGCTGTGGGAACCCCCACCATTATTCTGTGATTTATTCATCCTCAGCACGAACGTACAGCTACGTTCAAATGCAGGTAGGCTCCATATTTATTTGGTCTCTGTTTATGTGCAGTTTGTATGGTGTGTATGTGGACAGGTTAGGTTTAGAACATTTCATTTTGTATTGTGCAATGTTGCTTTACTCTCATTTCCAGGTGTTCATCATTTCTTGAGAAACTTTGCTTGAATTGCTTTCTGGTACTTCTGGTATTTCTTGTCTTTTATGTATGCCTCTTTGTTTTCTTCATGGGACCTGATGCTGTGTTCGGATGCAAAGATATATATATATATTTTTTATCTTTTTATTTGTTGTTATGCTTCACTTTCCTCTCTTGGTACTTGATTATCTGCTTGGACGTTAATACTTTTTCCCTACCCGTGTCTGTTTTTATTTTTTTTTGGTATGCCTCATTTCTTTTGCAGTGCAGATATATGATTACTTTCTTGTGCTTCTTCTAATTTTTGTTTCTCAGATCTTTTCTTTCTGTAGAACATCTTAGCTTTTGATATAATCCTGGAAAATGTATAGAATAGTTAGTGTACTATTAATTTGTTTGTTAATTAGTCGTAATTGTCAGCTGATTGTCATTATGCTTAAGATTGTTGATAACAAAGGAGATGCATTACTTTTATTGAAGTGCAAATACTCTTGCTAAATATTACAAATATTAAAAACCATTGAAAAAATATGCACTGCAAATAGTTAAACCGTATAGGTTCATATATCCCAAATATATCCAACAAGTTTGGTGGCCTAGAGGTTATTTTGGGGTATGTCTTAAGCTAGGGCATGCATAGTCAAACATTTACAGGATGCTTCTATTCATTAGAGACATAGGTGATAGACCAGGGGTGAATTTCTGATTTCCTATCCAATGGGCCAGGTTATGGCCAGGTTAGGATGGAAGGGTGGTCTAATGGTAAAGGTGTTTGCCTTACAAACACAAGGTGCAGGGTTTGAGTCTCCCAAGGGGTAATTGGCTAGGCTTATAATGGCTCGCAAGGGCAGTTAGCTTAGTATGAACCTATTTATACGGGAGGGTGGCCTAATGGTTAAGGTGTTTGCCTTACAAACACAAAGTGCAGGGTTTGAGTCTCACAAGGGATAATTACCTAGGCTTACAATGGCTCACAAGGGCAGTTAGCCTAGTACTAACCTATGAGAACCTATGAACCTATGCTTGAATATGATCAGGGAAGAATTCGACTTCGCATGGATGGGAAGCCTGTTCCAGAGAAGGGCTACTCCCTGATACACACAACTGTCTCTCCAACATCTCCTACTTATGTAACAAACAAGGTTTAACTCCCTGGATCTGCTATTCTGAAGCTATTTGTTTTTCATAAATGCAAGAGGTCTGTTAGAGTAGGATCCTGGGGTTCCTTGTATGCCAAGCATAGATAGATCACCTCTCAACAGTCTGTTGAAAAAAAAGTGTAGGGATATGGCTCTGAGCTGATCTGCAAAGGACATGTTGTTAATGCCCTGTATTCTTTTTGTGAGGAACCTCTGTGGATGTTCCAGTTGCTGCATGTGCCCGGTCAGGTGCATACTGAATGGTAAGGGCTGAATACAGTGGAATGATGACTTCCTTGCACCTAGATGCAATACCCTTTCTTATAAGTTGAGCAACACAGAATGATTTATTTACTACCATAGGCACTTGTTAGTCAAAAGCCAAGTTACTGATAACATATCTTTCCAAATCCCTGACTACTGGGTCTACTCTTAGAGGAATGCTATCAGCGAGGTTGTTACCTGTGGGTTTCCAAAGGGTACGATTTTGCATTTCTTGGCACTGAGTTTTTAAACTATGTCTATGGCACTGTTATTTGTCTGTATTAACCCTTCCTGGAGAATATTAATGTTTTGAGGGGATTCTATGGCTGCTTCTAACTTGCAAACATCTGCAGACCTTGTCATCCAGAAGCCCTTGACACTGGCCTTGACTTTCAAGAAGTAGATGCCAAAAAGGAGAAGACCCAACACTGAGCCTTGATGGACTCCACTAGTAACTGGCCTATTTGTAGGTCCTATCTGAGAATCAGCTGGCAATCCAGCATCTAACAGAGGGAGTTTATTCCTAATTCTGTGACTTTGTTTACAATGCCCAAGTGGATTATTGCATGAAATGCCTTGGCCAGTTCAATGAAGGCAGTATGCACTGTTTTGCCTTCATCCATTGCCTTGGTAACCTTCTTGAAGTAGTTTACCAAGCTGAGTAGGTATGATCTTTCCCTGACAAAACTGATCTGGGTTGGATCCAGTGTCTGGAGGTTTCCAATATCATTATTAATCATTGCCATGATAATTCTTTCCATGACTTTGCATATGAGACTAGTCAGACTAATGGGTCTGTAGTTTCTGG